>NW_026043406.1:0-41263 GCF_023856365.1 Brienomyrus brachyistius
CGGGTGACAATGTACCTTGTCCCGGCATGGTAGTGTGCACCGCCGTATAATTTTGTCTGTAAGCAAAAATATACTAGTATAAATCAACTGAATGAAATTATATTTAAGCAATTTATTCCATACTGATAGCATGCATATGAAAAAGGTCTAAGTAAAATATTAAAAGCCTCTAAAGTAAACTGAAAACCTGAGACAAACCACAGAGATCAACAAACGATGTTTATTAAAAACAATGCTTATTACTATCTACTTGTCATGTTGGTGAAATTATTAAAAGAATTTGTTATAAAGATTATCGAAAATATGTAGTAAAAATCAACAAACTCACTGCGCATGAAATCGGATGCAACATACCTTGAAAAAGCAAAGCCGCTTTTAAACGGGGATCCATGTTTACAATTTGGTTTATTAAAACAATGTTCCTTTTAATGTAATGGCAACTGTAATATCAGAAAACACAATACAAAGTGTAAGGATTACTGCGCCTACGGCTTCTAACTAAATACACGTAACTGTCAGATGGTTAATAAGACTTTGCAGCAAAACGAGCAAAAATACATTTTTTTTTAAAGTAAACATTAAACGTTTTCATGGAAAGCCAGCTCTATATGACAAGTGCTAAAACAGCTCGTCAAGCAACATAACGTTAGACTCAAATATTGTGTGCACACGATATTATTTTTATATGTTTGTCGCGTCGCTTAACTTACTTCAGGTTCGAAGACTTAGTCCAGACTCTCTCTTGGTACAAACACAGTGTAGATGGCGTGTTTCCTGTGGAGCTCCATTTTACGGCGTAAAGATTAGCCCCACTTTACGTTCTTAAAGATCACGTGTTTCCTGTGGAGCTGACATATTTCCTGTGGAGTTCCACTCTACAGTCTTCTGCAGCTGGACCCTCTTGAAAACATCCGAGAATTTCCCCACTCAAAGTAAGTGTAAACAAAATGGCTGGAAAACGGCATCTGCGCCGAGGGTTCCCGAGTGGTTCCGAATCGACAATCGTCGATGTGGAATGCACGGGAAATTCAAATTTCGTCATTCTTGGGCGTTTTCCATGCGATTTTTACGAAATAAAAATTTAAAAAAAATTCGGGTCGGAGGCATTTCGGCGGGTCGGGAGGGGACGAGAACCAATTTTTTTTTTTAAGTGGCCTAAAGGAAGGGGGAGAACTCAGTACTAACCGGAGCGTGCATCGCCTGGCACTTATCGGGACTCAGTGTTGGTCTCCTGCCTGGACTGAAAGGGGCTCCCCAGTCTGTGTGTGAAGGTGGGTGATGATGGCACGTCCGATTGTGAATAGCTTTGCAGCTGCTGATGCATTTTAATCATTAGAGGGACTTGTGAAGAAGGAGGTGCCGCCTATTAATGTTGCTTGCTTATGGCGTTATGAGCCCTGAGTGTGCATCGGTCAGGATGCATCAGTCCGTCGTTCCACCAGCCTTTATTAACAAGAGCAACTTGCTTTCGTGGGGATATACGTGTGGTTCTGCAACAACCAAATTGAACTCCCGGTAAACATCACACACCGCCAAATAACAGCAATTATCTCGTTCCGGAATGATAAATTAACAGCCTTTTATATTTAAACAATATTTAAATGAGTTAGCACAATAGCTCTGCAGCCGACTTAGCATGGGCTGACTGCACTAAGAACGCAATGTTATGCCATCCTTCATAAATAAGGTATTTAAACATACTTAAAATGCAGAACTTAAATCATAAACATAATAAAGGATTACAGTTAAGGGAGCAAACGTTAACCAAATACAAACGTACGGCTCTTGGACTGAACAAGTATGGAAGATTATAAGCACAAAAATTCAAATGGCAATTCATTTTGCAATTGTCAATTCAATATTCAATCAGAGCATGCATTTCTCATTTCAATATTTAATCTGTGCATGTAATTTGAAAATATATTTTGCAATCGGCAATTCAATGTGCAAAGTGCTTATGCAATCCTTAATTAATTTCATAATGTTTTGAATAAAAAATAGAATGACAATTCACTGAATTGCATTTCGTTTTGCCATGGGCTTTTTGCCTCTTTACTCAAATGGAAATTCATTTGGCAATTGTCAATTCAATATTCAATCAGAGCACGCATTTGTCATTTCAATATTTAATCTGTGCATGTAATTTGAAAATACATTCTGCAATCGGCATTTCAATGTGCAAAGTGCTTATGAAATCCTTAATTCATTTAAAAATATTTTGAATAACAAATAGAATAACAAATCACTGAATTGCATTTCGTATTACCATGGGCTTGTTGCCTCTTTATTCAAATGGCAATGGCGTCCCCGGGAATTGCATTGCATGTTCGGGAGAAAACTCAATTTGCAATTCCCAACTGTCAGACCGCTCATCAAGGTGGACCTTCATTAACGACGTCACTTCCTTGTGCCCTCAATGGCCACCACAGGTATCTCGATGGCATGTCTCCCCAATCTGCGTGTAACCAACTGCGTGACTTGATGTAACGCCTGAGCTACATTAGTTTGCACCCTTCTCGTATCAAGTCCAGTTAAGATTGTAAGTTCCTCTACCCTCTGTGACAACACAAACGACCTATCAAACGCATCTACTGCTGATACCCGATTAATTTCCATGTCATCTGCTAAGGCAGAAATATTTACTGCAAGCTCTTCTGCTGCCATTACTCATTCTAACTAAACGAACAAATCCGTTGAATGCTAACGAGGCCCTAAACAAGGAAGTGACGTCGTTAATGAAGGTCCACCTTTACTGCTAGTACAAATAAAGTATTAATTGTTAACAACTGTTAACTGTTAATGCTGCAGCAGCATGCTCTTTATAAACAGGCTTAAAAACACAGCCTGTACACAATTAGCAAAATGTGAAAGGGTCAGTCCGTGCCAAATCAACCAATGTCCAGAAAAGTTCCATGCGCATCATTCCTGATTTTGATGAAAACTTGGTATTTTGATCCTTATAGAGAACACTGAAAATTCCCCAAGTTTTATTGAAAAATTCAGATGCAGTCCAAAGTGAACCAAAAACTGATGTTTGCAAGTCCATAGCTTTGAAGTGCTTCCCGTGAGCTTAATTTTAATGCCAGATTCTGAAAGAGCAGGGAAAAGTATACCAGGAGAGCAATTTTCAGCTCTCTAGCATGCTTAGAAGCGAACATATGGTCTCTTGAAAACCCTTACAAATTACATGCGTGATTCGTGAGTGCAAAAAAGGGGCGTGGCACCCAAATTTGAAAGGGCCATAACTTTGGACTGCATCAGAATTTTTCAATAAAACTTGGGGAATTTCCAGTGTTCTCTATAAGGATCAAATTTTAAATACCAAGTTTTCATCAAAACCAGGAATGATGCCCATGGAGCCCCTGGTTGATTTGGCATGGACTGACCCGAAAGTACATTCATATGCTTAGTCTTGATCAACCTCTACAGAAGTTCTGTAATTTCTGTTTCATCATATTTTAACATTTACAGCATTTAGCTGACACATTTATTCAGACTGAACTGCACTGCCCAATTATAACGACAATTTAATGACATAATTTGGTAACTATATCGGATAAACCAATTCTACTGTCAGAACTCATCTTCTAGGTGTTTTAATACTATTATTTAAATATCTGATTTAACATCTGATGTATCACCTTTTAATCAAAAGGCTGTACTCCACAGTACAGGTCTGTCAAGTAAGCATGTGAATTCACTGAATAAACTGAAGACATGCTGAACACAAAATAGATCAGAACGTGATCTAAAATGTACTTAACCTGGAACACTGAACAGGTTCCTGCACACTAACATAAACAGAAAATTGACCTCAAGAGTGACACATATTGGTGGCCACCAAATCATGTCCTTTTCTTAGCACATCATGAGTCGAGAAAGAACATTTCTTTTATACCTGGCTTCATCACCTAAGAGACAGTTACTCAAGGTGTTAAGCAATGCCATTGCAATAACAGTCAGTCAATGATTCACAGTAGTTGCCCATGGCTTAAAATGCGTAAATTAAAGCTGTACCAAGATGTAACTGACACAATTACAATAAAATCTTAAAATCCTAACATCCTCAGACTTTTGGGCTTTTATTCGGTTAAGTGTATTGTATGGTATTGATGTGCTCCTACATACACAAAGCTAAAAATGCCCAGGAGTCCATAGTGGGAACACAATAATGTCCTTCCTCTCTGCATCATTCTGAAATGGAGATCAATATTTTACATGAAGTACTCTTACACTAGTTCTAAATAATAATCACCCAGGAAAATTTGTACTTACAGGAAGGGATTGAAGTGGCTCACAGTTGTAGGGAGGAAGCCAAGTCCGGGTGACAATGTACCTTGTCCCGGCATGGTAGTGTGCACCGCCGTATAATTTTGTCTGTAAGCAAAAATATACTAGTATAAATCAACTGAATGAAATTATATTTAAGCAATTTATTCCATACTGATAGCATGCATATGAAAAAGGTCTAAGTAAAATATTAAAAGCCTCTAAAGTAAACTGAAAACCTGAGACAAACCACAGAGATCAACAAACGATGTTTATTAAAAACAATGCTTATTACTATCTACTTGTCATGTTGGTGAAATTATTAAAAGAATTTGTTATAAAGATTATCGAAAATATGTAGTAAAAATCAACAAACTCACTGCGCATGAAATCGGATGCAACATACCTTGAAAAAGCAAAGCCGCTTTTAAACGGGGATCCATGTTTACAATTTGGTTTATAAAACAATGTTCCTTTTAATGTAATGGCAACTGTAATATCAGAAAACACAATACAAAGTGTAAGGATTACTGCGCCTACGGCTTCTAACTAAATACACGTAACTGTCAGATGGTTAATAAGACTTTGCAGCAAAACGAGCAAAATACATTTTTTTTTTAAAGTAAACATTAAACGTTTTCATGGAAAGCCAGCTCTATATGACAAGTGCTAAAACAGCTCGTCAAGCAACATAACGTTAGACTCAAATATTGTGTGCACACGATATTATTTTTATATGTTTGTCGCGTCGCTTAACTTACTTCAGGTTCGAAGACTTAGTCCAGACTCTCTCTTGGTACAAACACAGTGTAGATGGCGTGTTTCCTGTGGAGCTCCATTTTACGGCGTAAAGATTAGCCCCACTTTACGTTCTTAAAGATCACGTGTTTCCTGTGGAGCTGACATATTTCCTGTGGAGTTCCACTCTACAGTCTTCTGCAGCTGGACCCTCTTGAAAACATCCGAGAATTTCCCCACTCAAAGTAAGTGTAAACAAAATGGCTGGAAAACGGCATCTGCGCCGAGGGTTCCCGAGTGGTTCCGAATCGACAATCGTCGATGTGGAATGCACGGGAAATTCAAATTTCGTCATTCTTGGGCGTTTTCCATGCGATTTTTACGAAATAAAAATTTTAAAAAAATTCGGGTCGGAGGCATTTCGGCGGGTCGGGAGGGGACGAGAACCAATTTTTTTTTTTAAGTGGCCTAAAGGAAGGGGGAGAACTCAGTACTAACCGGAGCGTGCATCGCCTGGCACTTATCGGGACTCAGTGTTGGTCTCCTGCCTGGACTGAAAGGGGCTCCCCAGTCTGTGTGTGAAGGTGGGTGATGATGGCACGTCCGATTGTGAATAGCTTTGCAGCTGCTGATGCATTTTAATCATTAGAGGGACTTGTGAAGAAGGAGGTGCCGCCTATTAATGTTGCTTGCTTATGGCGTTATGAGCCCTGAGTGTGCATCGGTCAGGATGCATCAGTCCGTCGTTCCACCAGCCTTTATTAACAAGAGCAACTTGCTTTCGTGGGGATATACGTGTGGTTCTGCAACAACCAAATTGAACTCCCGGTAAACATCACACACCGCCAAATAACAGCAATTATCTCGTTCCGGAATGATAAATTAACAGCCTTTTATATTTAAACAATATTTAAATGAGTTAGCACAATAGCTCTGCAGCCGACTTAGCATGGGCTGACTGCACTAAGAACGCAATGTTATGCCATCCTTCATAAATAAGGTATTTAAACATACTTAAAATGCAGAACTTAAATCATAAACATAATAAAGGATTACAGTTAAGGGAGCAAACGTTAACCAAATACAAACGTACGGCTCTTGGACTGAACAAGTATGGAAGATTATAAGCACAAAAATTCAAATGGCAATTCATTTTGCAATTGTCAATTCAATATTCAATCAGAGCATGCATTTCTCATTTCAATATTTAATCTGTGCATGTAATTTGAAAATATATTTTGCAATCGGCAATTCAATGTGCAAAGTGCTTATGCAATCCTTAATTAATTTCATAATGTTTTGAATAAAAAATAGAATGACAATTCACTGAATTGCATTTCGTTTTGCCATGGGCTTTTTGCCTCTTTACTCAAATGGAAATTCATTTGGCAATTGTCAATTCAATATTCAATCAGAGCACGCATTTGTCATTTCAATATTTAATCTGTGCATGTAATTTGAAAATACATTCTGCAATCGGCATTTCAATGTGCAAAGTGCTTATGAAATCCTTAATTCATTTAAAAATATTTTGAATAACAAATTGAATAACAAATCACTGAATTGCATTTCGTATTACCATGGGCTTGTTGCCTCTTTATTCAAATGGCAATGGCGTCCCCGGGAATTGCATTGCATGTTCGGGAGAAAACTCAATTTGCAATTCCCAACTGTCAGACCGCTCATCAAGGTGGACCTTCATTAACGACGTCACTTCCTTGTGCCCTCAATGGCCACCACAGGTATCTCGATGGCATGTCTCCCCAATCTGCGTGTAACCAACTGCGTGACTTGATGTAACGCCTGAGCTACATTAGTTTGCACCCTTCTCGTATCAAGTCCAGTTAAGATTGTAAGTTCCTCTACCCTCTGTGACAACACAAACGACCTATCAAACGCATCTACTGCTGATACCCGATTAATTTCCATGTCATCTGCTAAGGCAGAAATATTTACTGCAAGCTCTTCTGCTGCCATTACTCATTCTAACTAAACGAACAAATCCGTTGAATGCTAACGAGGCCCTAAACAAGGAAGTGACGTCGTTAATGAAGGTCCACCTTTACTGCTAGTACAAATAAAGTATTAATTGTTAACAACTGTTAACTGTTAATGCTGCAGCAGCATGCTCTTTATAAACAGGCTTAAAAACACAGCCTGTACACAATTAGCAAAATGTGAAAGGGTCAGTCCGTGCCAAATCAACCAATGTCCAGAAAAGTTCCATGCGCATCATTCCTGATTTTGATGAAAACTTGGTATTTTGATCCTTATAGAGAACACTGAAAATTCCCCAAGTTTTATTGAAAAATTCAGATGCAGTCCAAAGTGAACCAAAAACTGATGTTTGCAAGTCCATAGCTTTGAAGTGCTTCCCGTGAGCTTAATTTTAATGCCAGATTCTGAAAGAGCAGGGAAAAGTATACCAGGAGAGCAATTTTCAGCTCTCTAGCATGCTTAGAAGCGAACATATGGTCTCTTGAAAACCCTTACAAATTACATGCGTGATTCGTGAGTGCAAAAAAGGGGCGTGGCACCCAAATTTGAAAGGGCCATAACTTTGGACTGCATCAGAATTTTTCAATAAAACTTGGGGAATTTCCAGTGTTCTCTATAAGGATCAAATTTTAAATACCAAGTTTTCATCAAAACCAGGAATGATGCCCATGGAGCCCCTGGTTGATTTGGCATGGACTGACCCGAAAGTACATTCATATGCTTAGTCTTGATCAACCTCTACAGAAGTTCTGTAATTTCTGTTTCATCATATTTTAACATTTACAGCATTTAGCTGACACATTTATTCAGACTGAACTGCACTGCCCAATTATAACGACAATTTAATGACATAATTTGGTAACTACATCGGATAAACCAATTCTACTGTCAGAACTCATCTTCTAGGTGTTTTAATACTATTATTTAAATATCTGATTTAACATCTGATGTATCACCTTTTAATCAAAAGGCTGTACTCCACAGTACAGGTCTGTCAAGTAAGCATGTGAATTCACTGAATAAACTGAAGACATGCTGAACACAAAATAGATCAGAACGTGATCTAAAATGTACTTAACCTGGAACACTGAACAGGTTCCTGCACACTAACATAAACAGAAAATTGACCTCAAGAGTGACACATATTGGTGGCCACCAAATCATGTCCTTTTCTTAGCACATCATGAGTCGAGAAAGAACATTTCTTTTATACCTGGCTTCATCACCTAAGAGACAGTTACTCAAGGTGTTAAGCAATGCCATTGCAATAACAGTCAGTCAATGATTCACAGTAGTTGCCCATGGCTTAAAATGCGTAAATTAAAGCTGTACCAAGATGTAACTGACACAATTACAATAAAATCTTAAAATCCTAACATCCTCAGACTTTTGGGCTTTTATTCGGTTAAGTGTATTGTATGGTATTGATGTGCTCCTACATACACAAAGCTAAAAATGCCCAGGAGTCCATAGTGGGAACACAATAATGTCCTTCCTCTCTGCATCATTCTGAAATGGAGATCAATATTTTACATGAAGTACTCTTACACTAGTTCTAAATAATAATCACCCAGGAAAATTTGTACTTACAGGAAGGGATTGAAGTGGCTCACAGTTGTAGGGAGGAAGCCAAGTCCGGGTGACAATGTACCTTGTCCCGGCATGGTAGTGTGCACCGCCGTATAATTTTGTCTGTAAGCAAAAATATACTAGTATAAATCAACTGAATGAAATTATATTTAAGCAATTTATTCCATACTGATAGCATGCATATGAAAAAGGTCTAAGTAAAATATTAAAAGCCTCTAAAGTAAACTGAAAACCTGAGACAAACCACAGAGATCAACAAACGATGTTTATTAAAAACAATGCTTATTACTATCTACTTGTCATGTTGGTGAAATTATTAAAAGAATTTGTTATAAAGATTATCGAAAATATGTAGTAAAAATCAACAAACTCACTGCGCATGAAATCGGATGCAACATACCTTGAAAAAGCAAAGCCGCTTTTAAACGGGGATCCATGTTTACAATTTGGTTTATAAAACAATGTTCCTTTTAATGTAATGGCAACTGTAATATCAGAAAACACAATACAAAGTGTAAGGATTACTGCGCCTACGGCTTCTAACTAAATACACGTAACTGTCAGATGGTTAATAAGACTTTGCAGCAAAACGAGCAAAAATACATTTTTTTTTTAAAGTAAACATTAAACGTTTTCATGGAAAGCCAGCTCTATATGACAAGTGCTAAAACAGCTCGTCAAGCAACATAACGTTAGACTCAAATATTGTGTGCACACGATATTATTTTTATATGTTTGTCGCGTCGCTTAACTTACTTCAGGTTCGAAGACTTAGTCCAGACTCTCTCTTGGTACAAACACAGTGTAGATGGCGTGTTTCCTGTGGAGCTCCATTTTACGGCGTAAAGATTAGCCCCACTTTACGTTCTTAAAGATCACGTGTTTCCTGTGGAGCTGACATATTTCCTGTGGAGTTCCACTCTACAGTCTTCTGCAGCTGGACCCTCTTGAAAACATCCGAGAATTTCCCCACTCAAAGTAAGTGTAAACAAAATGGCTGGAAAACGGCATCTGCGCCGAGGGTTCCCGAGTGGTTCCGAATCGACAATCGTCGATGTGGAATGCACGGGAAATTCAAATTTCGTCATTCTTGGGCGTTTTCCATGCGATTTTTACGAAATAAAAATTTAAAAAAAATTCGGGTCGGAGGCATTTCGGCGGGTCGGGAGGGGACGAGAACCAATTTTTTTTTTTTAAGTGGCCTAAAGGAAGGGGGAGAACTCAGTACTAACCGGAGCGTGCATCGCCTGGCACTTATCGGGACTCAGTGTTGGTCTCCTGCCTGGACTGAAAGGGGCTCCCCAGTCTGTGTGTGAAGGTGGGTGATGATGGCACGTCCGATTGTGAATAGCTTTGCAGCTGCTGATGCATTTTAATCATTAGAGGGACTTGTGAAGAAGGAGGTGCCGCCTATTAATGTTGCTTGCTTATGGCGTTATGAGCCCTGAGTGTGCATCGGTCAGAATGCATCAGTCCGTCGTTCCACCAGCCTTTATTAACAAGAGCAACTTGCTTTCGTGGGGATATACGTGTGGTTCTGCAACAACCAAATTGAACTCCCGGTAAACATCACACACCGCCAAATAACAGCAATTATCTCGTTCCGGAATGATAAATTAACAGCCTTTTATATTTAAACAATATTTAAATGAGTTAGCACAATAGCTCTGCAGCCGACTTAGCATGGGCTGACTGCACTAAGAACGCAATGTTATGCCATCCTTCATAAATAAGGTATTTAAACATACTTAAAATGCAGAACTTAAATCATAAACATAATAAAGGATTACAGTTAAGGGAGCAAACGTTAACCAAATACAAACGTACGGCTCTTGGACTGAACAAGTATGGAAGATTATAAGCACAAAAATTCAAATGGCAATTCATTTTGCAATTGTCAATTCAATATTCAATCAGAGCATGCATTTCTCATTTCAATATTTAATCTGTGCATGTAATTTGAAAATATATTTTGCAATCGGCAATTCAATGTGCAAAGTGCTTATGCAATCCTTAATTAATTTCATAATGTTTTGAATAAAAAATAGAATGACAATTCACTGAATTGCATTTCGTTTTGCCATGGGCTTTTTGCCTCTTTACTCAAATGGAAATTCATTTGGCAATTGTCAATTCAATATTCAATCAGAGCACGCATTTGTCATTTCAATATTTAATCTGTGCATGTAATTTGAAAATACATTCTGCAATCGGCATTTCAATGTGCAAAGTGCTTATGAAATCCTTAATTCATTTAAAAATATTTTGAATAACAAATAGAATAACAAATCACTGAATTGCATTTCGTATTACCATGGGCTTGTTGCCTCTTTATTCAAATGGCAATGGCGTCCCCGGGAATTGCATTGCATGTTCGGGAGAAAACTCAATTTGCAATTCCCAACTGTCAGACCGCTCATCAAGGTGGACCTTCATTAACGACGTCACTTCCTTGTGCCCTCAATGGCCACCACAGGTATCTCGATGGCATGTCTCCCCAATCTGCGTGTAACCAACTGCGTGACTTGATGTAACGCCTGAGCTACATTAGTTTGCACCCTTCTCATATCAAGTCCAGTTAAGATTGTAAGTTCCTCTACCCTCTGTGACAACACAAACGACCTATCAAACGCATCTACTGCTGATACCCGATTAATTTCCATGTCATCTGCTAAGGCAGAAATATTTACTGCAAGCTCTTCTGCTGCCATTACTCATTCTAACTAAACGAACAAATCCGTTGAATGCTAACGAGGCCCTAAACAAGGAAGTGACGTCGTTAATGAAGGTCCACCTTTACTGCTAGTACAAATAAAGTATTAATTGTTAACAACTGTTAACTGTTAATGCTGCAGCAGCATGCTCTTTATAAACAGGCTTAAAAACACAGCCTGTACACAATTAGCAAAATGTGAAAGGGTCAGTCCGTGCCAAATCAACCAATGTCCAGAAAAGTTCCATGCGCATCATTCCTGATTTTGATGAAAACTTGGTATTTTGATCCTTATAGAGAACACTGAAAATTCCCCAAGTTTTATTGAAAAATTCAGATGCAGTCCAAAGTGAACCAAAAACTGATGTTTGCAAGTCCATAGCTTTGAAGTGCTTCCCGTGAGCTTAATTTTAATGCCAGATTCTGAAAGAGCAGGGAAAAGTATACCAGGAGAGCAATTTTCAGCTCTCTAGCATGCTTAGAAGCGAACATATGGTCTCTTGAAAACCCTTACAAATTACATGCGTGATTCGTGAGTGCAAAAAAGGGGCGTGGCACCCAAATTTGAAAGGGCCATAACTTTGGACTGCATCAGAATTTTTCAATAAAACTTGGGGAATTTCCAGTGTTCTCTATAAGGATCAAATTTTAAATACCAAGTTTTCATCAAAACCAGGAATGATGCCCATGGAGCCCCTGGTTGATTTGGCATGGACTGACCCGAAAGTACATTCATATGCTTAGTCTTGATCAACCTCTACAGAAGTTCTGTAATTTCTGTTTCATCATATTTTAACATTTACAGCATTTAGCTGACACATTTATTCAGACTGAACTGCACTGCCCAATTATAACGACAATTTAATGACATAATTTGGTAACTACATCGGATAAACCAATTCTACTGTCAGAACTCATCTTCTAGGTGTTTTAATACTATTATTTAAATATCTGATTTAACATCTGATGTATCACCTTTTAATCAAAAGGCTGTACTCCACAGTACAGGTCTGTCAAGTAAGCATGTGAATTCACTGAATAAACTGAAGACATGCTGAACACAAAATAGATCAGAACGTGATCTAAAATGTACTTAACCTGGAACACTGAACAGGTTCCTGCACACTAACATAAACAGAAAATTGACCTCAAGAGTGACACATATTGGTGGCCACCAAATCATGTCCTTTTCTTAGCACATCATGAGTCGAGAAAGAACATTTCTTTTATACCTGGCTTCATCACCTAAGAGACAGTTACTCAAGGTGTTAAGCAATGCCATTGCAATAACAGTCAGTCAATGATTCACAGTAGTTGCCCATGGCTTAAAATGCGTAAATTAAAGCTGTACCAAGATGTAACTGACACAATTACAATAAAATCTTAAAATCCTAACATCCTCAGACTTTTGGGCTTTTATTCGGTTAAGTGTATTGTATGGTATTGATGTGCTCCTACATACACAAAGCTAAAAATGCCCAGGAGTCCATAGTGGGAACACAATAATGTCCTTCCTCTCTGCATCATTCTGAAATGGAGATCAATATTTTACATGAAGTACTCTTACACTAGTTCTAAATAATAATCACCCAGGAAAATTTGTACTTACAGGAAGGGATTGAAGTGGCTCACAGTTGTAGGGAGGAAGCCAAGTCCGGGTGACAATGTACCTTGTCCCGGCATGGTAGTGTGCACCGCCGTATAATTTTGTCTGTAAGCAAAAATATACTAGTATAAATCAACTGAATGAAATTATATTTAAGCAATTTATTCCATACTGATAGCATGCATATGAAAAAGGTCTAAGTAAAATATTAAAAGCCTCTAAAGTAAACTGAAAACCTGAGACAAACCACAGAGATCAACAAACGATGTTTATTAAAAACAATGCTTATTACTATCTACTTGTCATGTTGGTGAAATTATTAAAAGAATTTGTTATAAAGATTATCGAAAATATGTAGTAAAAATCAACAAACTCACTGCGCATGAAATCGGATGCAACATACCTTGAAAAAGCAAAGCCGCTTTTAAACGGGGATCCATGTTTACAATTTGGTTTATAAAACAATGTTCCTTTTAATGTAATGGCAACTGTAATATCAGAAAACACAATACAAAGTGTAAGGATTACTGCGCCTACGGCTTCTAACTAAATACACGTAACTGTCAGATGGTTAATAAGACTTTGCAGCAAAACGAGCAAAAATACATTTTTTTTTTAAAGTAAACATTAAACGTTTTCATGGAAAGCCAGCTCTATATGACAAGTGCTAAAACAGCTCGTCAAGCAACATAACGTTAGACTCAAATATTGTGTGCACACGATATTATTTTTATATGTTTGTCGCGTCGCTTAACTTACTTCAGGTTCGAAGACTTAGTCCAGACTCTCTCTTGGTACAAACACAGTGTAGATGGCGTGTTTCCTGTGGAGCTCCATTTTACGGCGTAAAGATTAGCCCCACTTTACGTTCTTAAAGATCACGTGTTTCCTGTGGAGCTGACATATTTCCTGTGGAGTTCCACTCTACAGTCTTCTGCAGCTGGACCCTCTTGAAAACATCCGAGAATTTCCCCACTCAAAGTAAGTGTAAACAAAATGGCTGGAAAACGGCATCTGCGCCGAGGGTTCCCGAGTGGTTCCGAATCGACAATCGTCGATGTGGAATGCACGGGAAATTCAAATTTCGTCATTCTTGGGCGTTTTCCATGCGATTTTTACGAAATAAAAATTTTAAAAAAATTCGGGTCGGAGGCATTTCGGCGGGTCGGGAGGGGACGAGAACCAATTTTTTTTTTTAAGTGGCCTAAAGGAAGGGGGAGAACTCAGTACTAACCGGAGCGTGCATCGCCTGGCACTTATCGGGACTCAGTGTTGGTCTCCTGCCTGGACTGAAAGGGGCTCCCCAGTCTGTGTGTGAAGGTGGGTGATGATGGCACGTCCGATTGTGAATAGCTTTGCAGCTGCTGATGCATTTTAATCATTAGAGGGACTTGTGAAGAAGGAGGTGCCGCCTATTAATGTTGCTTGCTTATGGCGTTATGAGCCCTGAGTGTGCATCGGTCAGAATGCATCAGTCCGTCGTTCCACCAGCCTTTATTAACAAGAGCAACTTGCTTTCGTGGGGATATACGTGTGGTTCTGCAACAACCAAATTGAACTCCCGGTAAACATCACACACCGCCAAATAACAGCAATTATCTCGTTCCGGAATGATAAATTAACAGCCTTTTATATTTAAACAATATTTAAATGAGTTAGCACAATAGCTCTGCAGCCGACTTAGCATGGGCTGACTGCACTAAGAACGCAATGTTATGCCATCCTTCATAAATAAGGTATTTAAACATACTTAAAATGCAGAACTTAAATCATAAACATAATAAAGGATTACAGTTAAGGGAGCAAACGTTAACCAAATACAAACGTACGGCTCTTGGACTGAACAAGTATGGAAGATTATAAGCACAAAAATTCAAATGGCAATTCATTTTGCAATTGTCAATTCAATATTCAATCAGAGCATGCATTTCTCATTTCAATATTTAATCTGTGCATGTAATTTGAAAATATATTTTGCAATCGGCAATTCAATGTGCAAAGTGCTTATGCAATCCTTAATTAATTTCATAATGTTTTGAATAAAAAATAGAATGACAATTCACTGAATTGCATTTCGTTTTGCCATGGGCTTTTTGCCTCTTTACTCAAATGGAAATTCATTTGGCAATTGTCAATTCAATATTCAATCAGAGCACGCATTTGTCATTTCAATATTTAATCTGTGCATGTAATTTGAAAATACATTCTGCAATCGGCATTTCAATGTGCAAAGTGCTTATGAAATCCTTAATTCATTTAAAAATATTTTGAATAACAAATAGAATAACAAATCACTGAATTGCATTTCGTATTACCATGGGCTTGTTGCCTCTTTATTCAAATGGCAATGGCGTCCCCGGGAATTGCATTGCATGTTCGGGAGAAAACTCAATTTGCAATTCCCAACTGTCAGACCGCTCATCAAGGTGGACCTTCATTAACGACGTCACTTCCTTGTGCCCTCAATGGCCACCACAGGTATCTCGATGGCATGTCTCCCCAATCTGCGTGTAACCAACTGCGTGACTTGATGTAACGCCTGAGCTACATTAGTTTGCACCCTTCTCGTATCAAGTCCAGTTAAGATTGTAAGTTCCTCTACCCTCTGTGACAACACAAACGACCTATCAAACGCATCTACTGCTGATACCCGATTAATTTCCATGTCATCTGCTAAGGCAGAAATATTTACTGCAAGCTCTTCTGCTGCCATTACTCATTCTAACTAAACGAACAAATCCGTTGAATGCTAACGAGGCCCTAAACAAGGAAGTGACGTCGTTAATGAAGGTCCACCTTTACTGCTAGTACAAATAAAGTATTAATTGTTAACAACTGTTAACTGTTAATGCTGCAGCAGCATGCTCTTTATAAACAGGCTTAAAAACACAGCCTGTACACAATTAGCAAAATGTGAAAGGGTCAGTCCGTGCCAAATCAACCAATGTCCAGAAAAGTTCCATGCGCATCATTCCTGATTTTGATGAAAACTTGGTATTTTGATCCTTATAGAGAACACTGAAAATTCCCCAAGTTTTATTGAAAAATTCAGATGCAGTCCAAAGTGAACCAAAAACTGATGTTTGCAAGTCCATAGCTTTGAAGTGCTTCCCGTGAGCTTAATTTTAATGCCAGATTCTGAAAGAGCAGAGAAAAGTATACCAGGAGAGCAATTTTCAGCTCTCTAGCATGCTTAGAAGCGAACATATGGTCTCTTGAAAACCCTTACAAATTACATGCGTGATTCGTGAGTGCAAAAAAGGGGCGTGGCACCCAAATTTGAAAGGGCCATAACTTTGGACTGCATCAGAATTTTTCAATAAAACTTGGGGAATTTCCAGTGTTCTCTATAAGGATCAAATTTTAAATACCAAGTTTTCATCAAAACCAGGAATGATGCCCATGGAGCCCCTGGTTGATTTGGCATGGACTGACCCGAAAGTACATTCATATGCTTAGTCTTGATCAACCTCTACAGAAGTTCTGTAATTTCTGTTTCATCATATTTTAACATTTACAGCATTTAGCTGACACATTTATTCAGACTGAACTGCACTGCCCAATTATAACGACAATTTAATGACATAATTTGGTAACTATATCGGATAAACCAATTCTACTGTCAGAACTCATCTTCTAGGTGTTTTAATACTATTATTTAAATATCTGATTTAACATCTGATGTATCACCTTTTAATCAAAAGGCTGTACTCCACAGTACAGGTCTGTCAAGTAAGCATGTGAATTCACTGAATAAACTGAAGACATGCTGAACACAAAATAGATCAGAACGTGATCTAAAATGTACTTAACCTGGAACACTGAACAGGTTCCTGCACACTAACATAAACAGAAAATTGACCTCAAGAGTGACACATATTGGTGGCCACCAAATCATGTCCTTTTCTTAGCACATCATGAGTCGAGAAAGAACATTTCTTTTATACCTGGCTTCATCACCTAAGAGACAGTTACTCAAGGTGTTAAGCAATGCCATTGCAATAACAGTCAGTCAATGATTCACAGTAGTTGCCCATGGCTTAAAATGCGTAAATTAAAGCTGTACCAAGATGTAACTGACACAATTACAATAAAATCTTAAAATCCTAACATCCTCAGACTTTTGGGCTTTTATTCGGTTAAGTGTATTGTATGGTATTGATGTGCTCCTACATACACAAAGCTAAAAATGCCCAGGAGTCCATAGTGGGAACACAATAATGTCCTTCCTCTCTGCATCATTCTGAAATGGAGATCAATATTTTACATGAAGTACTCTTACACTAGTTCTAAATAATAATCACCCAGGAAAATTTGTACTTACAGGAAGGGATTGAAGTGGCTCACAGTTGTAGGGAGGAAGCCAAGTCCGGGTGACAATGTACCTTGTCCCGGCATGGTAGTGTGCACCGCCGTATAATTTTGTCTGTAAGCAAAAATATACTAGTATAAATCAACTGAATGAAATTATATTTAAGCAATTTATTCCATACTGATAGCATGCATATGAAAAAGGTCTAAGTAAAATATTAAAAGCCTCTAAAGTAAACTGAAAACCTGAGACAAACCACAGAGATCAACAAACGATGTTTATTAAAAACAATGCTTATTACTATCTACTTGTCATGTTGGTGAAATTATTAAAAGAATTTGTTATAAAGATTATCGAAAATATGTAGTAAAAATCAACAAACTCACTGCGCATGAAATCGGATGCAACATACCTTGAAAAAGCAAAGCCGCTTTTAAACGGGGATCCATGTTTACAATTTGGTTTATAAAACAATGTTCCTTTTAATGTAATGGCAACTGTAATATCAGAAAACACAATACAAAGTGTAAGGATTACTGCGCCTACGGCTTCTAACTAAATACACGTAACTGTCAGATGGTTAATAAGACTTTGCAGCAAAACGAGCAAAAATACATTTTTTTTTTAAAGTAAACATTAAACGTTTTCATGGAAAGCCAGCTCTATATGACAAGTGCTAAAACAGCTCGTCAAGCAACATAACGTTAGACTCAAATATTGTGTGCACACGATATTATTTTTATATGTTTGTCGCGTCGCTTAACTTACTTCAGGTTCGAAGACTTAGTCCAGACTCTCTCTTGGTACAAACACAGTGTAGATGGCGTGTTTCCTGTGGAGCTCCATTTTACGGCGTAAAGATTAGCCCCACTTTACGTTCTTAAAGATCACGTGTTTCCTGTGGAGCTGACATATTTCCTGTGGAGTTCCACTCTACAGTCTTCTGCAGCTGGACCCTCTTGAAAACATCCGAGAATTTCCCCACTCAAAGTAAGTGTAAACAAAATGGCTGGAAAACGGCATCTGCGCCGAGGGTTCCCGAGTGGTTCCGAATCGACAATCGTCGATGTGGAATGCACGGGAAATTCAAATTTCGTCATTCTTGGGCGTTTTCCATGCGATTTTTACGAAATAAAAATTTTAAAAAAATTCGGGTCGGAGGCATTTCGGCGGGTCGGGAGGGGACGAGAACCAATTTTTTTTTTAAGTGGCCTAAAGGAAGGGGGAGAACTCAGTACTAACCGGAGCGTGCATCGCCTGGCACTTATCGGGACTCAGTGTTGGTCTCCTGCCTGGACTGAAAGGGGCTCCCCAGTCTGTGTGTGAAGGTGGGTGATGATGGCACGTCCGATTGTGAATAGCTTTGCAGCTGCTGATGCATTTTAATCATTAGAGGGACTTGTGAAGAAGGAGGTGCCGCCTATTAATGTTGCTTGCTTATGGCGTTATGAGCCCTGAGTGTGCATCGGTCAGAATGCATCAGTCCGTCGTTCCACCAGCCTTTATTAACAAGAGCAACTTGCTTTCGTGGGGATATACGTGTGGTTCTGCAACAACCAAATTGAACTCCCGGTAAACATCACACACCGCCAAATAACAGCAATTATCTCGTTCCGGAATGATAAATTAACAGCCTTTTATATTTAAACAATATTTAAATGAGTTAGCACAATAGCTCTGCAGCCGACTTAGCATGGGCTGACTGCACTAAGAACGCAATGTTATGCCATCCTTCATAAATAAGGTATTTAACACTAGATTTACCGAGTTTTTATTCTCTGCTGAGAGTCCCAAGGTGTTTGTCACCCCTGCTGTGATTTTCGCAGGTCTTCAGCCCCATCCTCCTCCTGCTTTTGTTGTGCAAACACACCCATTACCTGTGAGGCCTGGAGCATTTGCATTTTTTACTCAGAGTAGCTCAAATCCAAGGCAGGCTAAACCTCTGTGTGTGACATGGAAACCTTCACAAAAGTCTGCCATATCTATACCAAATATCCCACACGCTGACTGACCTGCAAATATGAAAGACGCACATTCACAAAATATATGGAAACACAAGTCTGTGTTATTTATAAAACAAATTGAGTGAAAACAGAATGAAAAGTTGCTAATAGAATGAAATGAATAAAATGAAAACATGCTAACACTTCAGTCTCCAATGCATGTTTGTATATAAATGTCATAAGCTGAGTGAAGTCATGGTCCATGGTTTTTGACATGCTCATACACATACAGAATAAAATGTCATTTCATTTTCATTGGCCATCACTGAATTATAACACCAAAAGTGAATTTTGTTTTTGTGTGATCTCTCCAGCTTTGCATGTTTGGCTGTTCATGTAAAAATTGATGTATCCGTGCCTCAGTTCCAGGTTCATCTCTTCGTCATCTTTCTGCCTTTTGTCTCAGTGGTTACTGTCCCACACAGTCTGTCTATCTTTCAAAGTCTGTGTTTGCAGCGTTTGAAAACCCAGTGACCATCATCCCTGTATTTGGCAATGGAGTTCCTTGGCTAGAAGAATCGGAAACAATCTTCTTTTTCCTTTCCACCCTGTAGATGCTTTGTACAGAACGTAGGCATTCACCGCCACCAAGTCCAGCATGTTGTAAAACACAGCTACTGGCCACTTGCTTGTTGCTGCTCGTACTGAATACATGCGCGCCATTCTAAACACTGACGTGGAGAATTCCTCTCCCTGTGCAGTGTCCTTTGCCAATGGAGGAAGTTCACGGCAAACGTTATTCACCATGCCCAGTAAAGTGAAGCAGTCTGTGTGACAGTGACAGTGAGGTGAAGAAATTGTCCATTGTGACATTTCTCCCGTCATCCAGAAATGACTCCATCAGACTCATGACCACGTTCTCTGCCAGCCTTCACCAAGAACTGTGCTGAAAGTTTCACTCCAGGAGAACACATGAACATAGATGTACAGCTGTTCTCGACCAAGGTTCATTGTCCATGCAGTATATTTACATTTACATTTACAGGATTTGGCAGACGCCCTTAGCCAGAGCGACTTACATAAGTGCTTTGAGACTCTGCAATGAATTTCCGATGCTAGCTCAATAAGGACCCCAGCTACGAATACTATCTCTGAGAACGCCATTGAGTAGTGCAGAATTTTTATTTTATTTTTTTAAAACACACACCAGAAAAAGAGTCGAGTAAGAATATAGAAGTTCTACGTCAGGTATTTCTGAAAAAGAAAAGTTTTGAGTCGTCGCTTGAAGACATTCAAGGATTCAGCTGTTCGGACATCTAGGGGGAGTTCATTCCATCAATTAGGTGCCAGGACAGAGAAGAGCCGAGATGCGTGTCTTCCTTGTGCCTTGAGGGGAGGTGGGACCAGTCGAGCAGTGCTGGAGGATCGGAGAGATCGTGGTGCAGAGCGGGGTGTGATGAGGTCCTTTAGGTAGGATGGTGCCAGAGAATTTTTGGCTTTGTATGCGAGCATCAGTGTTTTGAATCTGATGCGTGCAGCTACAGGAAGCCAGTGGAGGGAGCGCAGCAAAGGAGTGGTGTGGGAGAACTTGGGAAGGATGAAAACAAGACGAGCAGCTGCATTCTGAATCAGTTGGAGGGGACGGATGGCGCTCAGTGGTAAACCCGCTAGAAGCGAGTTGCAGTAGTCAAGGCGTGAGATGACGAGGGACTGGACGAGTATCTGGGTAGCCTGGGTGGAAAGAAATGGACGTATCCTCCTGATGTTAAAGAGGAGAAACCGACAAGAGCGAGAAAGACTGGTGATATGTGAGGAAAATGACAACCGATCATCTATGGTAACTCCAAGGTTTCTAGCAGAAACCGAAGGACGGATCAGGGAGTTGTCAAAGGAGATCGCAAGGTCCTGGAGGGGGGATGAGTCAGCCGGGATGTAAAGCAACTCAGTTTTACTAGTTTTGAGTTTTAGCTGGTGAGTGGTCATCCAAGATGAGATGTCTGCCAAGCATGTAGAGATCTTAGTGGAGACATGAGTGTCTGAGGGAGGGAAGGAGAGGATGAGTTGAGTGTCATCGGCATAGCAGTGGTAGGAGAAGCCATGTGAGGATATAACTTCGCCAAGAGATTTAGTGTAGAGGGAGAATAGGAGAGGGCCAAGAACCGAGCCCTGAGGGACACCGGTGGAAAGACAACGTGGAGTAGATGTGGATCCATTCCATGTCACTTGGTATATCGCATCCAAGCCGGACAAATTTGGGATCAAGTTCTGGATGGCCACGGATTTGGAGACCAAATACGTCTGCAACGTGTCCCCTAACTTGGGAAAGGACCCCAGTCACCAGAAAAGGGAGAGGCTGGCAGAGAACATGGTCATGAGTCTGATGGAGCCATTTCTGGATGACAGGAGAAATGTCACAACGGACAATTTCTTCACCTCACTGGCACTGTCACACAGACTGCTTCAGCGCAAAACAACACTACTGAGCACAGGGAATAAAGTTTGGTATGAACTTCCTCCAATTTCAAAGGACACTGCACAGCAAGAGGAATTCTCCGCGTCAGTGCTTAGAAGTGGCAGTGTCTCCTTGACAATTTATGCACCTAAAAAAACAAGATTGTGTGTGTTCTGAGTTCCTTGGACCAAGATGTGGCGATCTGTGAAGGCAGAAAGAGGAAACCCAACACGATAACAGACTATAACCACATGAAGGTATGTGAATGTGTGTATAATTTTACATCAGTGCTACAATGTTTTCTGATATGTACTATACAGGCCTATATAGAAAGAAGGTAGAAAAAAAGCAAATACACTCATGACTCTCTCTCTCTCTGCTGTTATAGTGTGGTGTAAATGTGTTGGACCAAATGGCGCGCATGTATTCCGTAAGAGCAGCAACATGCAGGTGGCCAGTAGCTGTATTTTACAACATGCTGGACCTGGTGGTGGCAAATTCCTACGTTCTGTACAAGGCATGTACAGGGTGGGAAGGCAAAAGAAGATTATTTTTGAGTCATCTAGCCAAGGAACTCCATTGCCAATTTATGCCACAAAAGGCTATGGGGACAGAGGAAGGCTGCTGCTGTGCCAGGACTTGTATGGACAACTCAGTGTCAGGTACAGGAGAACTGCAACAGAAACCGCAGCAGGTTTACCAGTGCAAAGTGTTACAAATTCACTTGCGCCAAATGCAGGGATGATGGTCACTGGGTCTGCAAACACTGCAAAGTTTGAAACACTCAATTTTTTTTATAAATAAAACAGACTTGTGCTTCCATATATTTTGTGAATGTGTGTCTTTCATATTTGCAGGTCAGTCAGCATGTGGGATATTTGGTATAGATATGGCAGACTTTTGTGAAGGTTTCCATGTCACACACTGAGGTTTAGCCTCCCTTGGATTTTAGCTGCTCTGAGTAAAAAAATGCAAATGTGCCAGGCCTCACAGGTAATGAGTGTGTTTGCACAACAAAAGCAGGAGGACAATGGCCCAAGAAACTCTCAGCAGGGATGCTAGTAGGTGTTAGGCCCAGGGAATTTACGCAAATTTGCGTAGATTTGGCAGTTCTAGTGTTAAACATACTTAAAATGCAGAACTTAAATCATAAACATAATAAAGGATTACAGTTAAGGGAGCAAACGTTAACCAAATACAAACGTACGGCTCTTGGACTGAACAAGTATGGAAGATTATAAGCACAAAAATTCAAATGGCAATTCATTTTGCAATTGTCAATTCAATATTCAATCAGAGCATGCATTTCTCATTTCAATATTTAATCTGTGCATGTAATTTGAAAATATATTTTGCAATCGGCAATTCAATGTGCAAAGTGCTTATGCAATCCTTAATTAATTTCATAATGTTTTGAATAAAAAATAGAATGACAATTCACTGAATTGCATTTCGTTTTGCCATGGGCTTTTTGCCTCTTTACTCAAATGGAAATTCATTTGGCAATTGTCAATTCAATATTCAATCAGAGCACGCATTTTTCATTTCAATATTTAATCTGTGCATGTAATTTGAAAATACATTCTGCAATCGGCATTTCAATGTGCAAAGTGCTTATGAAATCCTTAATTCATTTAAAAATATTTTGAATAACAAATAGAATAACAAATCACTGAATTGCATTTCGTATTACCATGGGCTTGTTGCCTCTTTATTCAAATGGCAATGGCGTCCCCGGGAATTGCATTGCATGTTCGGGAGAAAACTCAATTTGCAATTCCCAACTGTCAGACCGCTCATCAAGGTGGACCTTCATTAACGACGTCACTTCCTTGTGCCCTCAATGGCCACCACAGGTATCTCGATGGCATGTCTCCCCAATCTGCGTGTAACCAACTGCGTGACTTGATGTAACGCCTGAGCTACATTAGTTTGCACCCTTCTCGTATCAAGTCCAGTTAAGATTGTAAGTTCCTCTACCCTCTGTGACAACACAAACGACCTATCAAACGCATCTACTGCTGATACCCGATTAATTTCCATGTCATCTGCTAAGGCAGAAATATTTACTGCAAGCTCTTCTGCTGCCATTACTCATTCTAACTAAACGAACAAATCCGTTGAATGCTAACGAGGCCCTAAACAAGGAAGTGACGTCGTTAATGAAGGTCCACCTTTACTGCTAGTACAAATAAAGTATTAATTGTTAACAACTGTTAACTGTTAATGCTGCAGCAGCATGCTCTTTATAAACAGGCTTAAAAACACAGCCTGTACACAATTAGCAAAATGTGAAAGGGTCAGTCCGTGCCAAATCAACCAATGTCCAGAAAAGTTCCATGCGCATCATTCCTGATTTTGATGAAAACTTGGTATTTTGATCCTTATAGAGAACACTGAAAATTCCCCAAGTTTTATTGAAAAATTCAGATGCAGTCCAAAGTGAACCAAAAACTGATGTTTGCAAGTCCATAGCTTTGAAGTGCTTCCCGTGAGCTTAATTTTAATGCCAGATTCTGAAAGAGCAGGGAAAAGTATACCAGGAGAGCAATTTTCAGCTCTCTAGCATGCTTAGAAGCGAACATATGGTCTCTTGAAAACCCTTACAAATTACATGCGTGATTCGTGAGTGCAAAAAAGGGGCGTGGCACCCAAATTTGAAAGGGCCATAACTTTGGACTGCATCAGAATTTTTCAATAAAACTTGGGGAATTTCCAGTGTTCTCTATAAGGATCAAATTTTAAATACCAAGTTTTCATCAAAACCAGGAATGATGCCCATGGAGCCCCTGGTTGATTTGGCATGGACTGACCCGAAAGTACATTCATATGCTTAGTCTTGATCAACCTCTACAGAAGTTCTGTAATTTCTGTTTCATCATATTTTAACATTTACAGCATTTAGCTGACACATTTATTCAGACTGAACTGCACTGCCCAATTATAACGACAATTTAATGACATAATTTGGTAACTATATCGGATAAACCAATTCTACTGTCAGAACTCATCTTCTAGGTGTTTTAATACTATTATTTAAATATCTGATTTAACATCTGATGTATCACCTTTTAATCAAAAGGCTGTACTCCACAGTACAGGTCTGTCAAGTAAGCATGTGAATTCACTGAATAAACTGAAGACATGCTGAACACAAAATAGATCAGAACGTGATCTAAAATGTACTTAACCTGGAACACTGAACAGGTTCCTGCACACTAACATAAACAGAAAATTGACCTCAAGAGTGACACATATTGGTGGCCACCAAATCATGTCCTTTTCTTAGCACATCATGAGTCGAGAAAGAACATTTCTTTTATACCTGGCTTCATCACCTAAGAGACAGTTACTCAAGGTGTTAAGCAATGCCATTGCAATAACAGTCAGTCAATGATTCACAGTAGTTGCCCATGGCTTAAAATGCGTAAATTAAAGCTGTACCAAGATGTAACTGACACAATTACAATAAAATCTTAAAATCCTAACATCCTCAGACTTTTGGGCTTTTATTCGGTTAAGTGTATTGTATGGTATTGATGTGCTCCTACATACACAAAGCTAAAAATGCCCAGGAGTCCATAGTGGGAACACAATAATGTCCTTCCTCTCTGCATCATTCTGAAATGGAGATCAATATTTTACATGAAGTACTCTTACACTAGTTCTAAATAATAATCACCCAGGAAAATTTGTACTTACAGGAAGGGATTGAAGTGGCTCACAGTTGTAGGGAGGAAGCCAAGTCCGGGTGACAATGTACCTTGTCCCGGCATGGTAGTGTGCACCGCCGTATAATTTTGTCTGTAAGCAAAAATATACTAGTATAAATCAACTGAATGAAATTATATTTAAGCAATTTATTCCATACTGATAGCATGCATATGAAAAAGGTCTAAGTAAAATATTAAAAGCCTCTAAAATAAACTGAAAACCTGAGACAAACCACAGAGATCAACAAACGATGTTCATTAAAAACAATGCTTATTACTATCTACTTGTCATGTTGGTGAAATTATTAAAAGAATTTGTTATAAAGATTATCGAAAATATGTAGTAAAAATCAACAAACTCACTGCGCATGAAATCGGATGCAACATACCTTGAAAAAGCAAAGCCGCTTTTAAACGGGGATCCATGTTTACAATTTGGTTTATAAAACAATGTTCCTTTTAATGTAATGGCAACTGTAATATCAGAAAACACAATACAAAGTGTAAGGATTACTGCGCCTACGGCTTCTAACTAAATACACGTAACTGTCAGATGGTTAATAAGACTTTGCAGCAAAACGAGCAAAAATAAATTTTTTTTTTAAAGTAAACATTAAACGTTTTCATGGAAAGCCAGCTCTATATGACAAGTGCTAAAACAGCTCGTCAAGCAACATAACGTTAGACTCAAATATTGTGTGCACACGATATTATTTTTATATGTTTGTCGCGTCGCTTAACTTACTTCAGGTTCGAAGACTTAGTCCAGACTCTCTCTTGGTACAAACACAGTGTAGATGGCGTGTTTCCTGTGGAGCTCCATTTTACGGCGTAAAGATTAGCCCCACTTTACGTTCTTAAAGATCACGTGTTTCCTGTGGAGCTGACATATTTCCTGTGGAGTTCCACTCTACAGTCTTCTGCAGCTGGACCCTCTTGAAAACATCCGAGAATTTCCCCACTCAAAGTAAGTGTAAACAAAATGGCTGGAAAACGGCATCTGCGCCGAGGGTTCCCGAGTGGTTCCGAATCGACAATCGTCGATGTGGAATGCACGGGAAATTCAAATTTCGTCATTCTTGGGCGTTTTCCATGCGATTTTTACGAAATAAAAATTTTAAAAAAATTCGGGTCGGAGGCATTTCGGCGGGTCGGGAGGGGACGAGAACCATTTTTTTTTTTAAGTGGCCTAAAGGAAGGGGGAGAACTCAGTACTAACCGGAGCGTGCATCGCCTGGCACTTATCGGGACTCAGTGTTGGTCTCCTGCCTGGACTGAAAGGGGCTCCCCAGTCTGTGTGTGAAGGTGGGTGATGATGGCACGTCCGATTGTGAATAGCTTTGCAGCTGCTGATGCATTTTAATCATTAGAGGGACTTGTGAAGAAGGAGGTGCCGCCTATTAATGTTGCTTGCTTATGGCGTTATGAGCCCTGAGTGTGCATCGGTCAGAATGCATCAGTCCGTCGTTCCACCAGCCTTTATTAACAAGAGCAACTTGCTTTCGTGGGGATATACGTGTGGTTCTGCAACAACCAAATTGAACTCCCGGTAAACATCACACACCGCCAAATAACAGCAATTATCTCGTTCCGGAATGATAAATTAACAGCCTTTTATATTTAAACAATATTTAAATGAGTTAGCACAATAGCTCTGCAGCCGACTTAGCATGGGCTGACTGCACTAAGAACGCAATGTTATGCCATCCTTCATAAATAAGGTATTTAAACATACTTAAAATGCAGAACTTAAATCATAAACATAATAAAGGATTACAGTTAAGGGAGCAAACGTTAACCAAATACAAACGTACGGCTCTTGGACTGAACAAGTATGGAAGATTATAAGCACAAAAATTCAAATGGCAATTCATTTTGCAATTGTCAATTCAATATTCAATCAGAGCATGCATTTCTCATTTCAATATTTAATCTGTGCATGTAATTTGAAAATATATTTTGCAATCGGCAATTCAATGTGCAAAGTGCTTATGCAATCCTTAATTAATTTCATAATGTTTTGAATAAAAAATAGAATGACAATTCACTGAATTGCATTTCGTTTTGCCATGGGCTTTTTGCCTCTTTACTCAAATGGAAATTCATTTGGCAATTGTCAATTCAATATTCAATCAGAGCACGCATTTTTCATTTCAATATTTAATCTGTGCATGTAATTTGAAAATACATTCTGCAATCGGCATTTCAATGTGCAAAGTGCTTATGAAATCCTTAATTCATTTAAAAATATTTTGAATAACAAATAGAATAACAAATCACTGAATTGCATTTCGTATTACCATGGGCTTGTTGCCTCTTTATTCAAATGGCAATGGCGTCCCCGGGAATTGCATTGCATGTTCGGGAGAAAACTCAATTTGCAATTCCCAACTGTCAGACCGCTCATCAAGGTGGACCTTCATTAACGACGTCACTTCCTTGTGCCCTCAATGGCCACCACAGGTATCTCGATGGCATGTCTCCCCAATCTGCGTGTAACCAACTGCGTGACTTGATGTAACGCCTGAGCTACATTAGTTTGCACCCTTCTCGTATCAAGTCCAGTTAAGATTGTAAGTTCCTCTACCCTCTGTGACAACACAAACGACCTATCAAACGCATCTACTGCTGATACCCGATTAATTTCCATGTCATCTGCTAAGGCAGAAATATTTACTGCAAGCTCTTCTGCTGCCATTACTCATTCTAACTAAACGAACAAATCCGTTGAATGCTAACGAGGCCCTAAACAAGGAAGTGACGTCGTTAATGAAGGTCCACCTTTACTGCTAGTACAAATAAAGTATTAATTGTTAACAACTGTTAACTGTTAATGCTGCAGCAGCATGCTCTTTATAAACAGGCTTAAAAACACAGCCTGTACACAATTAGCAAAATGTGAAAGGGTCAGTCCGTGCCAAATCAACCAATGTCCAGAAAAGTTCCATGCGCATCATTCCTGATTTTGATGAAAACTTGGTATTTTGATCCTTATAGAGAACACTGAAAATTCCCCAAGTTTTATTGAAAAATTCAGATGCAGTCCAAAGTGAACCAAAAACTGATGTTTGCAAGTCCATAGCTTTGAAGTGCTTCCCGTGAGCTTAATTTTAATGCCAGATTCTGAAAGAGCAGGGAAAAGTATACCAGGAGAGCAATTTTCAGCTCTCTAGCATGCTTAGAAGCGAACATATGGTCTCTTGAAAACCCTTACAAATTACATGCGTGATTCGTGAGTGCAAAAAAGGGGCGTGGCACCCAAATTTGAAAGGGCCATAACTTTGGACTGCATCAGAATTTTTCAATAAAACTTGGGGAATTTCCAGTGTTCTCTATAAGGATCAAATTTTAAATACCAAGTTTTCATCAAAACCAGGAATGATGCCCATGGAGCCCCTGGTTGATTTGGCATGGACTGACCCGAAAGTACATTCATATGCTTAGTCTTGATCAACCTCTACAGAAGTTCTGTAATTTCTGTTTCATCATATTTTAACATTTACAGCATTTAGCTGACACATTTATTCAGACTGAACTGCACTGCCCAATTATAACGACAATTTAATGACATAATTTGGTAACTACATCGGATAAACCAATTCTACTGTCAGAACTCATCTTCTAGGTGTTTTAATACTATTATTTAAATATCTGATTTAACATCTGATGTATCACCTTTTAATCAAAAGGCTGTACTCCACAGTACAGGTCTGTCAAGTAAGCATGTGAATTCACTGAATAAACTGAAGACATGCTGAACACAAAATAGATCAGAACGTGATCTAAAATGTACTTAACCTGGAACACTGAACAGGTTCCTGCACACTAACATAAACAGAAAATTGACCTCAAGAGTGACACATATTGGTGGCCACCAAATCATGTCCTTTTCTTAGCACATCATGAGTCGAGAAAGAACATTTCTTTTATACCTGGCTTCATCACCTAAGAGACAGTTACTCAAGGTGTTAAGCAATGCCATTGCAATAACAGTCAGTCAATGATTCACAGTAGTTGCCCATGGCTTAAAATGCGTAAATTAAAGCTGTACCAAGATGTAACTGACACAATTACAATAAAATCTTAAAATCCTAACATCCTCAGACTTTTGGGCTTTTATTCGGTTAAGTGTATTGTATGGTATTGATGTGCTCCTACATACACAAAGCTAAAAATGCCCAGGAGTCCATAGTGGGAACACAATAATGTCCTTCCTCTCTGCATCATTCTGAAATGGAGATCAATATTTTACATGAAGTACTCTTACACTAGTTCTAAATAATAATCACCCAGGAAAATTTGTACTTACAGGAAGGGATTGAAGTGGCTCACAGTTGTAGGGAGGAAGCCAAAGTCCGGGTGACAATGTACCTTGTCCCGGCATGGTAGTGTGCACCGCCGTATAATTTTGTCTGTAAGCAAAAATATACTAGTATAAATCAACTGAATGAAATTATATTTAAGCAATTTATTCCATACTGATAGCATGCATATGAAAAAGGTCTAAGTAAAATATTAAAAGCCTCTAAAATAAACTGAAAACCTGAGACAAACCACAGAGATCAACAAACGATGTTTATTAAAAACAATGCTTATTACTATCTACTTGTCATGTTGGTGAAATTATTAAAAGAATTTGTTATAAAGATTATCGAAAATATGTAGTAAAAATCAACAAACTCACTGCGCATGAAATCGGATGCAACATACCTTGAAAAAGCAAAGCCGCTTTTAAACGGGGATCCATGTTTACAATTTGGTTTATAAAACAATGTTCCTTTTAATGTAATGGCAACTGTAATATCAGAAAACACAATACAAAGTGTAAGGATTACTGCGCCTACGGCTTCTAACTAAATACACGTAACTGTCAGATGGTTAATAAGACTTTGCAGCAAAACGAGCAAAAATACATTTTTTTTTTAAAGTAAACATTAAACGTTTTCATGGAAAGCCAGCTCTATATGACAAGTGCTAAAACAGCTCGTCAAGCAACATAACGTTAGACTCAAATATTGTGTGCACACGATATTATTTTTATATGTTTGTCGCGTCGCTTAACTTACTTCAGGTTCGAAGACTTAGTCCAGACTCTCTCTTGGTACAAACACAGTGTAGATGGCGTGTTTCCTGTGGAGCTCCATTTTACGGCGTAAAGATTAGCCCCACTTTACGTTCTTAAAGATCACGTGTTTCCTGTGGAGCTGACATATTTCCTGTGGAGTTCCACTCTACAGTCTTCTGCAGCTGGACCCTCTTGAAAACATCCGAGAATTTCCCCACTCAAAGTAAGTGTAAACAAAATGGCTGGAAAACGGCATCTGCGCCGAGGGTTCCCGAGTGGTTCCGAATCGACAATCGTCGATGTGGAATGCACGGGAAATTCAAATTTCGTCATTCTTGGGCGTTTTCCATGCGATTTTTACGAAATAAAAATTTTAAAAAAATTCGGGTCGGAGGCATTTCGGCGGGTCGGGAGGGGACGAGAACCAATTTTTTTTTTTAAGTGGCCTAAAGGAAGGGGGAGAACTCAGTACTAACCGGAGCGTGCATCGCCTGGCACTTATCGGGACTCAGTGTTGGTCTCCTGCCTGGACTGAAAGGGGCTCCCCAGTCTGTGTGTGAAGGTGGGTGATGATGGCACGTCCGATTGTGAATAGCTTTGCAGCTGCTGATGCATTTTAATCATTAGAGGGACTTGTGAAGAAGGAGGTGCCGCCTATTAATGTTGCTTGCTTATGGCGTTATGAGCCCTGAGTGTGCATCGGTCAGGATGCATCAGTCCGTCGTTCCACCAGCCTTTATTAACAAGAGCAACTTGCTTTCGTGGGGATATACGTGTGGTTCTGCAACAACCAAATTGAACTCCCGGTAAACATCACACACCGCCAAATAACAGCAATTATCTCGTTCCGGAATGATAAATTAACAGCCTTTTATATTTAAACAATATTTAAATGAGTTAGCACAATAGCTCTGCAGCCGACTTAGCATGGGCTGACTGCACTAAGAACGCAATGTTATGCCATCCTTCATAAATAAGGTATTTAAACATACTTAAAATGCAGAACTTAAATCATAAACATAATAAAGGATTACAGTTAAGGGAGCAAACGTTAACCAAATACAAACGTACGGCTCTTGGACTGAACAAGTATGGAAGATTATAAGCACAAAAATTCAAATGGCAATTCATTTTGCAATTGTCAATTCAATATTCAATCAGAGCATGCATTTCTCATTTCAATATTTAATCTGTGCATGTAATTTGAAAATATATTTTGCAATCGGCAATTCAATGTGCAAAGTGCTTATGCAATCCTTAATTAATTTCATAATGTTTTGAATAAAAAATAGAATGACAATTCACTGAATTGCATTTCGTTTTGCCATGGGCTTTTTGCCTCTTTACTCAAATGGAAATTCATTTGGCAATTGTCAATTCAATATTCAATCAGAGCACGCATTTGTCATTTCAATATTTAATCTGTGCATGTAATTTGAAAATACATTCTGCAATCGGCATTTCAATGTGCAAAGTGCTTATGAAATCCTTAATTCATTTAAAAATATTTTGAATAACAAATAGAATAACAAATCACTGAATTGCATTTCGTATTACCATGGGCTTGTTGCCTCTTTATTCAAATGGCAATGGCGTCCCCGGGAATTGCATTGCATGTTCGGGAGAAAACTCAATTTGCAATTCCCAACTGTCAGACCGCTCATCAAGGTGGACCTTCATTAACGACGTCACTTCCTTGTGCCCTCAATGGCCACCACAGGTATCTCGATGGCATGTCTCCCCAATCTGCGTGTAACCAACTGCGTGACTTGATGTAACGCCTGAGCTACATTAGTTTGCACCCTTCTCGTATCAAGTCCAGTTAAGATTGTAAGTTCCTCTACCCTCTGTGACAACACAAACGACCTATCAAACGCATCTACTGCTGATACCCGATTAATTTCCATGTCATCTGCTAAGGCAGAAATATTTACTGCAAGCTCTTCTGCTGCCATTACTCATTCTAACTAAACGAACAAATCCGTTGAATGCTAACGAGGCCCTAAACAAGGAAGTGACGTCGTTAATGAAGGTCCACCTTTACTGCTAGTACAAATAAAGTATTAATTGTTAACAACTGTTAACTGTTAATGCTGCAGCAGCATGCTCTTTATAAACAGGCTTAAAAACACAGCCTGTACACAATTAGCAAAATGTGAAAGGGTCAGTCCGTGCCAAATCAACCAATGTCCAGAAAAGTTCCATGCGCATCATTCCTGATTTTGATGAAAACTTGGTATTTTGATCCTTATAGAGAACACTGAAAATTCCCCAAGTTTTATTGAAAAATTCAGATGCAGTCCAAAGTGAACCAAAAACTGATGTTTGCAAGTCCATAGCTTTGAAGTGCTTCCCGTGAGCTTAATTTTAATGCCAGATTCTGAAAGAGCAGGGAAAAGTATACCAGGAGAGCAATTTTCAGCTCTCTAGCATGCTTAGAAGCGAACATATGGTCTCTTGAAAACCCTTACAAATTACATGCGTGATTCGTGAGTGCAAAAAAGGGGCGTGGCACCCAAATTTGAAAGGGCCATAACTTTGGACTGCATCAGAATTTTTCAATAAAACTTGGGGAATTTCCAGTGTTCTCTATAAGGATCAAATTTTAAATACCAAGTTTTCATCAAAACCAGGAATGATGCCCATGGAGCCCCTGGTTGATTTGGCATGGACTGACCCGAAAGTACATTCATATGCTTAGTCTTGATCAACCTCTACAGAAGTTCTGTAATTTCTGTTTCATCATATTTTAACATTTACAGCATTTAGCTGACACATTTATTCAGACTGAACTGCACTGCCCAATTATAACGACAATTTAATGACATAATTTGGTAACTATATCGGATAAACCAATTCTACTGTCAGAACTCATCTTCTAGGTATTTTAATACTATTATTTAAATATCTGATTTAACATCTGATGTATCACCTTTTAATCAAAAGGCTGTACTCCACAGTACAGGTCTGTCAAGTAAGCATGTGAATTCACTGAATAAACTGAAGACATGCTGAACACAAAATAGATCAGAACGTGATCTAAAATGTACTTAACCTGGAACACTGAACAGGTTCCTGCACACTAACATAAACAGAAAATTGACCTCAAGAGTGACACATATTGGTGGCCACCAAATCATGTCCTTTTCTTAGCACATCATGAGTCGAGAAAGAACATTTCTTTTATACCTGGCTTCATCACCTAAGAGACAGTTACTCAAGGTGTTAAGCAATGCCATTGCAATAACAGTCAGTCAATGATTCACAGTAGTTGCCCATGGCTTAAAATGCGTAAATTAAAGCTGTACCAAGATGTAACTGACACAATTACAATAAAATCTTAAAATCCTAACATCCTCAGACTTTTGGGCTTTTATTCGGTTAAGTGTATTGTATGGTATTGATGTGCTCCTACATACACAAAGCTAAAAATGCCCAGGAGTCCATAGTGGGAACACAATAATGTCCTTCCTCTCTGCATCATTCTGAAATGGAGATCAATATTTTACATGAAGTACTCTTACACTAGTTCTAAATAATAATCACCCAGGAAAATTTGTACTTACAGGAAGGGATTGAAGTGGCTCACAGTTGTAGGGAGGAAGCCAAGTCCGGGTGACAATGTACCTTGTCCCGGCATGGTAGTGTGCACCGCCGTATAATTTTGTCTGTAAGCAAAAATATACTAGTATAAATCAACTGAATGAAATTATATTTAAGCAATTTATTCCATACTGATAGCATGCATATGAAAAAGGTCTAAGTAAAATATTAAAAGCCTCTAAAATAAACTGAAAACCTGAGACAAACCACAGAGATCAACAAACGATGTTTATTAAAAACAATGCTTATTACTATCTACTTGTCATGTTGGTGAAATTATTAAAAGAATTTGTTATAAAGATTATCGAAAATATGTAGTAAAAATCAACAAACTCACTGCGCATGAAATCGGATGCAACATACCTTGAAAAAGCAAAGCCGCTTTTAAACGGGGATCCATGTTTACAATTTGGTTTATAAAACAATGTTCCTTTTAATGTAATGGCAACTGTAATATCAGAAAACACAATACAAAGTGTAAGGATTACTGCGCCTACGGCTTCTAACTAAATACACGTAACTGTCAGATGGTTAATAAGACTTTGCAGCAAAACGAGCAAAAATACATTTTTTTTTTAAAGTAAACATTAAACGTTTTCATGGAAAGCCAGCTCTATATGACAAGTGCTAAAACAGCTCGTCAAGCAACATAACGTTAGACTCAAATATTGTGTGCACACGATATTATTTTTATATGTTTGTCGCGTCGCTTAACTTACTTCAGGTTCGAAGACTTAGTCCAGACTCTCTCTTGGTACAAACACAGTGTAGATGGCGTGTTTCCTGTGGAGCTCCATTTTACGGCGTAAAGATTAGCCCCACTTTACGTTCTTAAAGATCACGTGTTTCCTGTGGAGCTGACATATTTCCTGTGGAGTTCCACTCTACAGTCTTCTGCAGCTGGACCCTCTTGAAAACATCCGAGAATTTCCCCACTCAAAGTAAGTGTAAACAAAATGGCTGGAAAACGGCATCTGCGCCGAGGGTTCCCGAGTGGTTCCGAATCGACAATCGTCGATGTGGAATGCACGGGAAATTCAAATTTCGTCATTCTTGGGCGTTTTCCATGCGATTTTTACGAAATAAAAATTTTAAAAAAATTCGGGTCGGAGGCATTTCGGCGGGTCGGGAGGGGACGAGAACCAATTTTTTTTTTTAAGTGGCCTAAAGGAAGGGGGAGAACTCAGTACTAACCGGAGCGTGCATCGCCTGGCACTTATCGGGACTCAGTGTTGGTCTCCTGCCTGGACTGAAAGGGGCTCCCCAGTCTGTGTGTGAAGGTGGGTGATGATGGCACGTCCGATTGTGAATAGCTTTGCAGCTGCTGATGCATTTTAATCATTAGAGGGACTTGTGAAGAAGGAGGTGCCGCCTATTAATGTTGCTTGCTTATGGCGTTATGAGCCCTGAGTGTGCATCGGTCAGAATGCATCAGTCCGTCGTTCCACCAGCCTTTATTAACAAGAGCAACTTGCTTTCGTGGGGATATACGTGTGGTTCTGCAACAACCAAATTGAACTCCCGGTAAACATCACACACCGCCAAATAACAGCAATTATCTCGTTCCGGAATGATAAATTAACAGCCTTTTATATTTAAACAATATTTAAATGAGTTAGCACAATAGCTCTGCAGCCGACTTAGCATGGGCTGACTGCACTAAGAACGCAATGTTATGCCATCCTTCATAAATAAGGTATTTAAACATACTTAAAATGCAGAACTTAAATCATAAACATAATAAAGGATTACAGTTAAGGGAGCAAACGTTAACCAAATACAAACGTACGGCTCTTGGACTGAACAAGTATGGAAGATTATAAGCACAAAAATTCAAATGGCAATTCATTTTGCAATTGTCAATTCAATATTCAATCAGAGCATGCATTTCTCATTTCAATATTTAATCTGTGCATGTAATTTGAAAATATATTTTGCAATCGGCAATTCAATGTGCAAAGTGCTTATGCAATCCTTAATTAATTTCATAATGTTTTGAATAAAAAATAGAATGACAATTCACTGAATTGCATTTCGTTTTGCCATGGGCTTTTTGCCTCTTTACTCAAATGGAAATTCATTTGGCAATTGTCAATTCAATATTCAATCAGAGCACGCATTTGTCATTTCAATATTTAATCTGTGCATGTAATTTGAAAATACATTCTGCAATCGGCATTTCAATGTGCAAAGTGCTTATGAAATCCTTAATTCATTTAAAAATATTTTGAATAACAAATAGAATAACAAATCACTGAATTGCATTTCGTATTACCATGGGCTTGTTGCCTCTTTATTCAAATGGCAATGGCGTCCCCGGGAATTGCATTGCATGTTCGGGAGAAAACTCAATTTGCAATTCCCAACTGTCAGACCGCTCATCAAGGTGGACCTTCATTAACGACGTCACTTCCTTGTGCCCTCAATGGCCACCACAGGTATCTCGATGGCATGTCTCCCCAATCTGCGTGTAACCAACTGCGTGACTTGATGTAACGCCTGAGCTACATTAGTTTGCACCCTTCTCGTATCAAGTCCAGTTAAGATTGTAAGTTCCTCTACCCTCTGTGACAACACAAACGACCTATCAAACGCATCTACTGCTGATACCCGATTAATTTCCATGTCATCTGCTAAGGCAGAAATATTTACTGCAAGCTCTTCTGCTGCCATTACTCATTCTAACTAAACGAACAAATCCGTTGAATGCTAACGAGGCCCTAAACAAGGAAGTGACGTCGTTAATGAAGGTCCACCTTTACTGCTAGTACAAATAAAGTATTAATTGTTAACAACTGTTAACTGTTAATGCTGCAGCAGCATGCTCTTTATAAACAGGCTTAAAAACACAGCCTGTACACAATTAGCAAAATGTGAAAGGGTCAGTCCGTGCCAAATCAACCAATGTCCAGAAAAGTTCCATGCGCATCATTCCTGATTTTGATGAAAACTTGGTATTTTGATCCTTATAGAGAACACTGAAAATTCCCCAAGTTTTATTGAAAAATTCAGATGCAGTCCAAAGTGAACCAAAAACTGATGTTTGCAAGTCCATAGCTTTGAAGTGCTTCCCGTGAGCTTAATTTTAATGCCAGATTCTGAAAGAGCAGGGAAAAGTATACCAGGAGAGCAATTTTCAGCTCTCTAGCATGCTTAGAAGCGAACATATGGTCTCTTGAAAACCCTTACAAATTACATGCGTGATTCGTGAGTGCAAAAAAGGGGCGTGGCACCCAAATTTGAAAGGGCCATAACTTTGGACTGCATCAGAATTTTTCAATAAAACTTGGGGAATTTCCAGTGTTCTCTATAAGGATCAAATTTTAAATACCAAGTTTTCATCAAAACCAGGAATGATGCCCATGGAGCCCCTGGTTGATTTGGCATGGACTGACCCGAAAGTACATTCATATGCTTAGTCTTGATCAACCTCTACAGAAGTTCTGTAATTTCTGTTTCATCATATTTTAACATTTACAGCATTTAGCTGACACATTTATTCAGACTGAACTGCACTGCCCAATTATAACGACAATTTAATGACATAATTTGGTAACTATATCGGATAAACCAATTCTACTGTCAGAACTCATCTTCTAGGTGTTTTAATACTATTATTTAAATATCTGATTTAACATCTGATGTATCACCTTTTAATCAAAAGGCTGTACTCCACAGTACAGGTCTGTCAAGTAAGCATGTGAATTCACTGAATAAACTGAAGACATGCTGAACACAAAATAGATCAGAACGTGATCTAAAATGTACTTAACCTGGAACACTGAACAGGTTCCTGCACACTAACATAAACAGAAAATTGACCTCAAGAGTGACACATATTGGTGGCCACCAAATCATGTCCTTTTCTTAGCACATCATGAGTCGAGAAAGAACATTTCTTTTATACCTGGCTTCATCACCTAAGAGACAGTTACTCAAGGTGTTAAGCAATGCCATTGCAATAACAGTCAGTCAATGATTCACAGTAGTTGCCCATGGCTTAAAATGCGTAAATTAAAGCTGTACCAAGATGTAACTGACACAATTACAATAAAATCTTAAAATCCTAACATCCTCAGACTTTTGGGCTTTTATTCGGTTAAGTGTATTGTATGGTATTGATGTGCTCCTACATACACAAAGCTAAAAATGCCCAGGAGTCCATAGTGGGAACACAATAATGTCCTTCCTCTCTGCATCATTCTGAAATGGAGATCAATATTTTACATGAAGTACTCTTACACTAGTTCTAAATAATAATCACCCAGGAAAATTTGTACTTACAGGAAGGGATTGAAGTGGCTCACAGTTGTAGGGAGGGAAGCCAAGTCCGGGTGACAATGTACCTTGTCCCGGCATGGTAGTGTGCACCGCCGTATAATTTTGTCTGTAAGCAAAAATATACTAGTATAAATCAACTGAATGAAATTATATTTAAGCAATTTATTCCATACTGATAGCATGCATATGAAAAAGGTCTAAGTAAAATATTAAAAGCCTCTAAAATAAACTGAAAACCTGAGACAAACCACAGAGATCAACAAACGATGTTCATTAAAAACAATGCTTATTACTATCTACTTGTCATGTTGGTGAAATTATTAAAAGAATTTGTTATAAAGATTATCGAAAATATGTAGTAAAAATCAACAAACTCACTGCGCATGAAATCGGATGCAACATACCTTGAAAAAGCAAAGCCGCTTTTAAACGGGGATCCATGTTTACAATTTGGTTTATAAAACAATGTTCCTTTTAATGTAATGGCAACTGTAATATCAGAAAACACAATACAAAGTGTAAGGATTACTGCGCCTACGGCTTCTAACTAAATACACGTAACTGTCAGATGGTTAATAAGACTTTGCAGCAAAACGAGCAAAAATAAATTTTTTTTTTAAAGTAAACATTAAACGTTTTCATGGAAAGCCAGCTCTATATGACAAGTGCTAAAACAGCTCGTCAAGCAACATAACGTTAGACTCAAATATTGTGTGCACACGATATTATTTTTATATGTTTGTCGCGTCGCTTAACTTACTTCAGGTTCGAAGACTTAGTCCAGACTCTCTCTTGGTACAAACACAGTGTAGATGGCGTGTTTCCTGTGGAGCTCCATTTTACGGCGTAAAGATTAGCCCCACTTTACGTTCTTAAAGATCACGTGTTTCCTGTGGAGCTGACATATTTCCTGTGGAGTTCCACTCTACAGTCTTCTGCAGCTGGACCCTCTTGAAAACATCCGAGAATTTCCCCACTCAAAGTAAGTGTAAACAAAATGGCTGGAAAACGGCATCTGCGCCGAGGGTTTCCCGAGTGGTTCCGAATCGACAATCGTCGATGTGGAATGCACGGGAAATTCAAATTTCGTCATTCTTGGGCGTTTTCCATGCGATTTTTACGAAATAAAAATTTTAAAAAATTCGGGTCGGAGGCATTTCGGCGGGTCGGGAGGGGACGAGAACCATTTTTTTTTTTAAGTGGCCTAAAGGAAGGGGGAGAACTCAGTACTAACCGGAGCGTGCATCGCCTGGCACTTATCGGGACTCAGTGTTGGTCTCCTGCCTGGACTGAAAGGGGCTCCCCAGTCTGTGTGTGAAGGTGGGTGATGATGGCACGTCCGATTGTGAATAGCTTTGCAGCTGCTGATGCATTTTAATCATTAGAGGGACTTGTGAAGAAGGAGGTGCCGCCTATTAATGTTGCTTGCTTATGGCGTTATGAGCCCTGAGTGTGCATCGGTCAGAATGCATCAGTCCGTCGTTCCACCAGCCTTTATTAACAAGAGCAACTTGCTTTCGTGGGGATATACGTGTGGTTCTGCAACAACCAAATTGAACTCCCGGTAAACATCACACACCGCCAAATAACAGCAATTATCTCGTTCCGGAATGATAAATTAACAGCCTTTTATATTTAAACAATATTTAAATGAGTTAGCACAATAGCTCTGCAGCCGACTTAGCATGGGCTGACTGCACTAAGAACGCAATGTTATGCCATCCTTCATAAATAAGGTATTTAAACATACTTAAAATGCAGAACTTAAATCATAAACATAATAAAGGATTACAGTTAAGGGAGCAAACGTTAACCAAATACAAACGTACGGCTCTTGGACTGAACAAGTATGGAAGATTATAAGCACAAAAATTCAAATGGCAATTCATTTTGCAATTGTCAATTCAATATTCAATCAGAGCATGCATTTCTCATTTCAATATTTAATCTGTGCATGTAATTTGAAAATATATTTTGCAATCGGCAATTCAATGTGCAAAGTGCTTATGCAATCCTTAATTAATTTCATAATGTTTTGAATAAAAAAATAGAATGACAATTCACTGAATTGCATTTCGTTTTGCCATGGGCTTTTTGCCTCTTTACTCAAATGGAAATTCATTTGGCAATTGTCAATTCAATATTCAATCAGAGCACGCATTTTTCATTTCAATATTTAATCTGTGCATGTAATTTGAAAATACATTCTGCAATCGGCATTTCAATGTGCAAAGTGCTTATGAAATCCTTAATTCATTTAAAAATATTTTGAATAACAAATAGAATAACAAATCACTGAATTGCATTTCGTATTACCATGGGCTTGTTGCCTCTTTATTCAAATGGCAATGGCGTCCCCCGGGAATTGCATTGCATGTTCGGGAGAAAACTCAATTTGCAATTCCCAACTGTCAGACCGCTCATCAAGGTGGACCTTCATTAACGACGTCACTTCCTTGTGCCCTCAATGGCCACCACAGGTATCTCGATGGCATGTCTCCCCAATCTGCGTGTAACCAACTGCGTGACTTGATGTAACGCCTGAGCTACATTAGTTTGCACCCCTTCTCGTATCAAGTCCAGTTAAGATTGTAAGTTCCTCTACCCTCTGTGACAACACAAACGACCTATCAAACGCATCTACTGCTGATACCCGATTAATTTCCATGTCATCTGCTAAGGCAGAAATATTTACTGCAAGCTCTTCTGCTGCCATTACTCATTCTAACTAAACGAACAAATCCGTTGAATGCTAACGAGGCCCTAAACAAGGAAGTGACGTCGTTAATGAAGGTCCACCTTTACTGCTAGTACAAATAAAGTATTAATTGTTAACAACTGTTAACTGTTAATGCTGCAGCAGCATGCTCTTTATAAACAGGCTTAAAAACACAGCCTGTACACAATTAGCAAAATGTGAAAGGGTCAGTCCGTGCCAAATCAACCAATGTCCAGAAAAGTTCCATGCGCATCATTCCTG
>NW_026043407.1:0-41256 GCF_023856365.1 Brienomyrus brachyistius
GCATATTAGCATATTAGCATATTAGCATATTAGCATATAGCATATTAGCATATTAGCATATTAGCATAGTAGCAGTTAGCATATTAGCATATTAGCATATTAGCATTAGCATATTAGCATATTAGCATATTAGCATAGCATATTAGCATATTAGCATATTAGCATATTAGCATAGTATATTAGCATATTAGCATATAAGCATATTAGCATAGCGTGTTAGCATATTAGCATATTAGCATATTAGCATATTAGCATATTAGCATATTAGCATATTAGCATAGCGTGTTAGCATATTAGCATATAAGCATATTAGCATATTAACATATTAGCATATTAAGCATATTAGCATAGCATATTAGCATAGCGTGTTAGCATATTAGCGTATTAGCATATTAGCATATTAGCATATTAGCATATTAGCATATTAGCATATTAGCATAGCATATTAGCATATTAGCATATTAGCATATTAGCATAGCATATTAGCATATTAGCATATTAGCACATTAGCATATTAGTATATTAGCATATTAGCATATTAGCATATTAGCATATTAGCATAGCATATTAGCATATTAGCATAGCATATTAGCATATTAGCATAGCATATTAACATAGCATATTAGCATATTAGCATATTAGCATATTAGCATATTAGCATAGCATATTAGCATATTAGCATATTAGCATATTAGCATATTAGCATATTAGCATATTAGCATATTAGCATAGCATATTAGCATATTAGCATATTAGCATATTAGCATAGCATGTTAGCATATTAGCATATTAGCATAGCATATTAGCATATTAGCATATTAGCATATTAGCATATTAGCATATTAGCATATTAGCATAGCATATTAGCATATTAGCATATTAGTATATTAGCATATTAGCACAGCATATTAGCATATTAGCATAGCGTGTTAATATATTAGCATATTAGCATATTAGCATATTAGCATATTAGCATATTAGCATAGCATATTAGCATATTAGCATATTAACATATTAGCATATTAGCATATTAGCATAGCGTGTTAGCATATTAGCATATTAGCATATTAGCATATTAGCATATTAGCATATTAGCATATTATCATATTAGCATATTAGCAAAGCGTGTTAGCATATTAGCATATTAGCATAGCATATTAGCATATTAGCATATTAGCATATTAGCATATTAGCATATTAGCATATTAGCATAGCATATTAGCATATTAGCATATTAGCATAGCATATTAGCATATTAGCATATTAGCATATTAGCATATTAGCATATTAGCATATTAGCATAGCATATTAGCATATTAGCATATTAGCATATTAGCATATTAGCATATTAGCATATTAGCATAGCATATTAGCATATTAGCATAGCGTGTTAGAGTATTAGCATATTAGCATATTAGCATAGCATATTAGCATATTAGCATATTAGCATATTAGCATATTAGCATAGCATATTAGCATATTAGCATATTAGCATATTAGCAAATTAGCATATTAGCATATAAGCATAGCATATTAGCATAGCATATTAGCATATTAGCATATTAGCATATTAGCATATTAGCATAGCATATTAGCATATTAGCATATTAGCATATTAGCATAGCATATTAGCAAATTAGCATATTAGCATATAAGCATAGCATATTAGCATAGCATATTAGCATATTAGCATATTAGCATATTAGCATATTAGCATATTAGCATATTAGCATAGCATATTAGCATATTAGCATATTAGCATATTAACATATTAGCATATTAGCATAGCATATTAGCATATTAGCATATTAGCATATTAGCATATTAGCATAGCATATTAGCATATTAGCATATTAGCATATTAGCATAGCATATTAGCATATTAGCATATTAGCATATTAGCATATTAGCATAGCATATTAGCATATTAGCATATTAGCATAGCATATTAGCATATTAGAATATTAGCATATTAGCATATTAGCATATTAGCATAGCATATTAGCATATTAGCATATTAGCATAGCATATTAGCATATTAGCACATTAGCATATTAGCATATTAGCATATTAGCATATTAGCATAGCATATTAGCATATTAGCATATTAGCATATTAGCATATTAGCATATTAGCATATTAGCATAGCGTGTTAGCATATTAGCATATTAGCATATTAGCATATTAGCATATTAGCATATTAGCATAGCGTGTTAGCATAGCATATTAGCATATTAGCATAGCATATTAGCATATTAGCATATTAGCATATTAACATATTAGCATATTAGCATAGCATATTAGCATATTAGCATATTAGCATATTAGCATATTAGCATAGCATATTAGCATATTAGCATATTAGCATATTAGCATATTAGCATAGCATATTAGCATATTAGCATATTAGCATATTAACATATTAGCATATTAGCATAGCATATTAGCATATTAGCATATTAGCATATTAGCATATTAGCATATTAGCATATTAGCATATTAGCATATTAGCATAGCATATTAGCATATTAGCATATTAGCATATTAGCATATTAGCATATTAGCATAGCATATTAGCATATTAGCATATTAGCATATTAGCATAGCATATTAGCATATTAGCATATTAGCATATTAGCATATTAGCATAGCATATTAGCATATTAGCATAGCGTGTTAGTATATTAGCATATTAGCATATTAGCATAGCATATTAGTATATTAACATATTAGCATATTAGCATAGCATATTAGCATATTAGCATAGCATATTAGCATATTAGCATAGCATATTAGCATATTAGCATAGCATATTAGCATAGCGTGTTAGCATATTAGCATATTAGCATATTAGCATATTAGCATATTAGCATATTAGCATATTAGCATAGCATATTAGCATATTAGCATATTAGCATATTAGCATATTAGCATAGTGTGTTAGCATATTAGCATATTAGCATATTAGCATATTAGCATATTAGCATAGCGTGTTAGCATATTAGCATATTAGCATATTAGCATATTAGCATAGCATATTAGCATATTAGCATATTAGCATATTAGCATATTAGCATATTAGGCATAGCATGTTAGCATATTAGCATATTAGCATATTAGCATATTAGCATATTAGCATAGCATATTAGCATATTAGCATATTAGCATATTAGCATATTAGCATATTAGTATAGCATATTAGCATATTAGCATATTAGCATAGCGTATTAGCATATTAGCATATTAGCATATTAGCATAACATATTAGCATATTAGCATATTAGCATATTAGCATATTAGCATATTAGCATATTAGCATAGCATATTAGCATATTAGCATAGCATATTAGCATAATAGCTTATTAGCATATTAGCATATTAGCATATTAGCATAGCGTGTTAGCATATTAGCATATTAGCATATTAGTATATTAGCATAGCGTGTTAGCATATTAGCATATTAGCATAGCATATTAGCATATTAGCATATTAGCATATTAGCATATTAGCATATTAGCATAGCATATTAGCATATTAGCATATTAGCATATTAGCATAGCGTGTTAGCGTATTAGCATATTAGCATATTAGCATAGCATATTAGCATATTAGCATATTAGCATATTAGCATATTAGCATATTAGCATAGCATATTAGCATATTAGCATAGCGTGTTAGCGTATTAGCATATTAGCATATTAGCATAGCATATTAGCATATTAGCATAGCATATTAGCATATTAGCATATTAGCATATTAGCATATTAGCATAGCGTGTTAGCATATTAACGTATTAGCATATTAGCATATTAGCATAGCATATTAGCATATTAGCATATTAGCATATAGTATATTAGCATATTAGCATATTAGCATACTAGCATAGTAGCATAGCATATTAGCATATTAGCATATTAGCATAGCATATTAGCACATTAGCATATTAGCATAGCGTGTTAGCATATTAGCATATTAGCATATTAGCATATTAGCATATTAGCATATTAGCAAATTAGCATATTAGCATATTAGCATATTAGCAAAGCGTGTTAGCATATTAGCATATTAGCATAGCATATTAGCATATTAGCATATTAGCATATTAGCATATTAGCATAGCATATTAGCATATTAGCATATTAGCATATTAACATAGCATATTAGCATATTAGCATATTAGCATATTAGCATAGCATATTAGCATATTAGCATATTAGCATATTAGCATATTAGCATATTAGCATAGCATATTAACATATTAACATATTAGCATATTAGCATATTAGCATAGCATATTAGCATATTAGCATATTAGCATATTAGCATATTAGCATAGCATATTAGTATATTAGCATATTAGCATATTAGCATATTAGCCTAGCGTGTTAGCGTTTTAGCATATTAGCATAGCATATTAGCATATTAGCATATTAGCATATTAGCATAGCATATTAGCATATTAGCATATTAGCATATTAGCATATTAGCATATTAGCATAGCATATTAGCATATTAGTATAGCGTGTTAGCGTATTAGTATATTAGCATATTAGCATAGCATATTAGCATAGCATATTAGCATATTAGCATATTAGCATATTAGCATATTAGCATATTAGCATATTAGCATATTAGCATAGCATATTAGCATATTAGCATATTAGCATTTTAGCATATTAGCATAGCATATTAGCATAGCATATTAGCATATTAACATATTAGCATATTAGCATAGCGTGTTAGCATATTAGCATATTAGCATATTAGCATAGCGTGTTAGCATATTAGCATATTAGCATATTAGCATATTAGCATATTAGCATAGCATATTAGCATAGCATATTAGCATAGCATATTAGCATATTAGCATATTAGCATATTAGCATAGGATATTAGCATATTAGCATATTAGCATATTAGCATATTAGCATATTAGCATATTAGCATAGCGTGTTAGCGTATTAACATATTAGCATTACATATTAGCATATTAACATATTAGCATATTAGCATATTAGCATAGCATATTAGCATATTAGCATATTAGCATATTAGCATATTGGCATAGTATATTACCATATTAGCATATTAGCATATTAGCATATTAGCATATTAGCATATTAGCATATTAGCATAGCGTGTTAGCATATTAGCGTATTAGCATATTAGTATATTAGCATATTAGCATATTAGCATATTAGCATAGCATATTAGCATATTAGCATAGCATATTAGCATATTAGCATAGCATATTAGCATATTAGCATAGCGTGTTATCATATTAGCATATTAGCATAGCATATTAGTATATTAGCATATTAGCAAATTAGCATAGCATATTAGCATATTAGCATATTAGCATATTAGCATATTAGCATAGTGTGTTAGCATATTAGCATATTAGCATATTAGCATATTAGCATATTAGCATAGCGTGTTAGCATATTAGCATATTAGCATATTAGCATATTAGCATAGCATATTAGCATATTAGCATATTAGCATATTAGCATATTAGCATATTAGCATAGCATATTAGCATATTAGCATATTAGCATATTAGCATATTAGCATATTAGCATAGCATATTAGCATATTAGCATATTAGCATATTAGCATATTAGCATATTAGCATAGCATATTAGCATATTAGCATATTAGCATATTAGCATATTAGCATATTAGCATATTAGCATATTAGCATATTAGCATATTAGCATATTAGCATATTAGCATATTAGCATAGCATATTAGCATATTAGCATATTAGCATATTAACATATTAGCATAGCATATTAGCATATTAGCATATTAGCATATTAGCATAGCATATTAGCATATTAGCATATTAGCATATTAGCATATTAGCATATTAGCATATTAGCATAGCATATTAGCATATTAGCATATTAGCATATTAGCATAGCGTGTTAGCATATTAGCATATTAGCATATTAGCATAGCATATTAGCATATTAGCATATTAGCATATTAGCATATTAGCATAGCATATTAGCATATTAGCATATTAGCATATTAGCATATTAGCATATTAGCATATTAGCATAGCATATTAGCATATTAGCATATTAGCATATTAGCATATTAGCATAGCATATTAGCATATTAGCATATTAGCATATTAGCATATTAGCATATTAGCATATTAGCATAGCATATTAGCATATTAGCATATTAGCATATTAGCATATTAGTATATTAGCATAGCATATTAGCATATTAGCACATTAGCATATTAGCATATTAGCATAGCATATTAGCATATTAGCATATTAGCATATTAGCATATTAGCATAGCGTGTTAGCATATTAGCATATTAGCATATTAGCATATTAGCATATTAGCATATTAGCATATTAGCATATTAGCATAGCGTGTTAGCATATTAGCATATTAGCATATTAGCATAGCATATTAGCATATTAGCATATTAGCATATTAGCATAGCATATTAGCATATTAGCATATTAGCATATTAGCATATTAGCATATTAGCATATTAGCATAGCATATTAGCATATTAGCATATTAGCATATTAGCATATTAGCATAGCATATTAGCATATTAGCATATTAGCATATTAGCATATTAACATATTAGCATATTAGCATAGCATATTAGCATATTAGCATATTAGCATATTAGCATATTAGCATATTAGCATAGCATATTAGCATATTAGCATATTAGAATATTAGCATATTAGCATAGCATATTAGCATATTAGCATATTAGCATATTAGCATAGCATATTAGCATATTAGCATATTAGCATATTAGCATAGCATATTAGTATAACATATTAGCATATTAACATATTAGCATATTAGCATATTAGCATAGCATATTAGCATATTAGTATAGCATATTAGCATATTAGTATATTAGCATAGCATATTAGCATATTAGCATATTAGCATAGCATATTAGCATATTAGCATATTAGCATATTAGCATATTAGCATATTAGCATAGCATATTAGCATATTAGCATATTAGCATATTAGCATAGCGTGTTAGCATATTAGCATATTAGCATATTAGCATATTAGCATATAAGCATATTAGCATATTAGCATATTAGCATATTAGCATATTAGCATAGCGTGTTAGCATATTAGCATATTAGCATATTAGCATAGCATATTAGCATATTAGCATAGCATATTAGCATATTAGCATATTAGCATATTAGCATATTAGCATAGCATATTAGCATATTAGCATATAAACATATTAGCATAACGTGTTAGCATATTAGCATATTAGCATATTAGCATATTAGCATATTAGCATATTAGCATAGCATATTAGCATATTAGCATATTAGCATATTAGCATATTAGTATAGCGTATTAGCATATTAGCATATTAGCATAGCGTGTTAGCATATTAACATGTTAGCATATTAGCATATTAGCATATTAGCATATTAGCATATTAGCATAGCATATTAGCATATTAGCATATTAGCATATTAGCATAGCATATTAGCATATTAGCATATTAGCATATTAGCATATTAGCATAGCATATTAGCATATTAGCATATTAGCATATTAGCATATTAGCATATTAGCATAGCGTGTTAGCATATTAGCATATTAGCATATTAGCATATAAGCATATTAGCATATTACCATATTAGCATATTAGCATAGCATATTAGCATAGCGTGTTAGCATATTAGCATATTAGCATAGCATATTAGCATATTAGCATATTAGCATATTAGCATAGCATATTAGCATATTAGCATAGCATATTAGCATAGCATATTAGCATATTAGCATATTAACATATTAGCATATTAGCATAGCATATTAGCATATTAGCATATTAGCATATTAGCATAGCATATTAGCATATTAGCATATTAGCATATTAGCATATTAGCATAGCATATTAGCATATTAGCATATTAGCATATTAGCATAGCGTGTTAGCATATTAGCATATTAGCATATTAGCATATTAGCATATAAGCATAGCATATTAGCATATTAGCATATTAGCATAGCGTGTTAGCATATTAGCATATTAGCATAGCATATTAGCATATTAGCATATTAGCATATTAGCATATTAGCATATTAGCATATTAGCATATTAGCATAGCATATTAGCATATTAGCATATAAGCATATTAGCATATCGTGTTAGCATATTAGCATATTAGCATAGCATATTAGCATAGCATATTAGCATATTAGCATATTAGCATATTAGCATAGCGTGTTAGCATATTAGCATAGCGTGTTAGCATATTAGCGTATTAGCATATTAGCATATTAGCATATTAGCATATTAGCATATTAGTATAGCATATTAGCATATTAGCATATTAGCATATTAGCATATTAGCATATTAGCATATTAGCATAGCATATTAGCATATTAGCATATTAGCATATTAGCATATTAGCATATTAGCATATTAGCATATTAGCATATTAGCATAGCATATTAGCATATTAGCATATTAGCATATTAGCATATTAGCATATTAGCATATTAGCATATTAGCATAGCATATTAGCATATTAGCATATTAGCATATTAGCATATTAGCATAGCATATTAGCATATTAGCATATTAGCATATTAGCATATTAGCATATTAGCATATTAGCATATTAGCATAGCATATTAGCATATTAGCATATTAGCATATTAGCATATTAGCATATTAGCATATTAGCATAGCATATTAGCATATTAGCATATTAGCATAGCGTGTTAGCATAATAGCATATTAGCATATTAGCATAGCATATTAGCATATTAGCATATTAGCATATTAGCATAGCATATTAGCATATTAGCATATTAGCATATTAGCATATTAGCATATTAGCATAGCATATTAGCATATTAGCATATTAGCATATTAGCATATTAGCATAGCATATTAGCATATTAGCATATTAGCATGTTAGCATATTAGCATAGCATATTAGCATATTAGCATATTAGCATATTAGCATATTAGCATATCAACATATTAGCATATTAGCATATTAGCATATTAGCATAGCATATTAGTATAGCATATTAGCATATTAGCATATTAGCATAGCATATTAGCATATTAGCATATTAGCATATTAACATATTAGCATATTAGCATATTAACATATTAGCATGTTAGCATAGCATATTAGCATATTAGCATATTAGCATAGCATATTAGCATATTAGCATATTAGCATATTAGCATATTAGCATAGCATATTAGCATATTAGCATATTAGCATATTAGCATAGCGTGTTAGCATATTAGCATATTAGCATAGCATATTAGCATATTAACATATTAGCATATTAGCATATTAGCATAGCATATTAGCATATTAGCATATTAGCATATTAGCATATTAGCATAGCATATTAGCATATTAGCATATTAGCATAGCGTGTTAGCATATTAGCATATTAGCATATTAGCATATTAGCATATTAACATATAAGCATATTAGCATATTAGCATATTAGCATATTAGCATAGCGTGTTAGCATATTAGCATATTAGCATATTAGCATAGCATATTAGCATATTAGCATATTAGCATATTAGCATATTAGCATATTAGCATAGCATATTAGCATAGCATATTAGCATATTAGCATATTAGCATAGTATATTAGCATATTAGCATATAAGCATATTAGCATAGCGTGTTAGCATATTAGCATATTAGCATATTAGCATATTAGCATATTAGCATATTAGCATATTAGCATAGCGTGTTAGCATATTAGCATATAAGCATATTAGCATATTAACATATTAGCATATTAGCATATTAGCATAGCATATTAGCTTAGCGTGTTAGCATATTAGCGTATTAGCATAGCATATTAGCATATTAGCATATTAGCATATTAGCATAGCATATTAGCATATTAGCATATTAGCATATTAGCATAGCATATTAGCATATTAGCACATTAGCATATTAGTATATTAGCATATTAGCATATTAGCATATTAGCATATTAGCATAGCATATTAGCATATTAGCATAGCATATTAGCATATTAGCATAGCATATTAGCATAGCATATTAGCATATTAGCATATTAGCATATTAGCATATTAGCATATTAGCATAGCATATTAGCATATTAGCATATTAGCATATTAGCATATTAGCATATTAGCATATTAGCATAGCATAGCATATTAGCATATTAGCATATTAGCATAGCATGTTAGCATATTAGCATATTAGCATATTAGCATAGCATATTAGCATATTAGCATATTAGCATATTAGCATATTAGCATATTAGCATATTAGCATAGCATATTAGCATATTAGCATATTAGTATATTAGCATATTAGCACAGCATATTAGCATATTAGCATAGCGTGTTAATATATTAGCATATTAGCATATTAGCATATTAGCATATTAGCATATTAGCATATTAGCATAGCATATTAGCATATTAGCATATTAATATATTAGCATATTAGCATATTAGCATAGCGTGTTAGCATATTAGCATATTAGCATATTAGCATATTAGCATATTAGCATATTAGCATATTATCATATTAGCATATTAGCAAAGCGTGTTAGCATATTAGCATATTAGCATAGCATATTAGCATATTAGCATATTAGCATATTAGCATATTAGCATATTAGCATATTAGCATAGCATATTAGCATATTAGCATATTAGCATAGCATATTAGCATATTAGCATATTAGCATATTAGCATATTAGCATATTAGCATATTAGCATAGCATATTAGCATATTAGCATATTAGCATATTAGCATATTAGCATATTAGCATATTAGCATATTAGCATAGCATATTAGCATATTAGCATAGCGTGTTAGAGTATTAGCATATTAGCATATTAGCATAGCATATTAGCATATTAGCATATTAGCATATTAGCATATTAGCATAGCATATTAGCATATTAGCATATTAGCATATTAGCATATTAGCAAATTAGCATATTAGCATATAAGCATAGCATATTAGCATAGCATATTAGCATATTAGCATATTAGCATATTAGCATATTAGCATAGCATATTAGCATATTAGCATATTAGCATATTAGCATAGCATATTAGCAAATTAGCATATTAGCATATAAGCATAGCATATTAGCATAGCATATTAGCATATTAGCATATTAGCATATTAGCATATTAGCATATTAGCATATTAGCATAGCATATTAGCATATTAGCATATTAGCATATTAACATATTAGCATATTAGCATAGCATATTAGCATATTAGCATATTAGCATATTAGCATATTAGCATAGCATATTAGCATATTAGCATATTAGCATATTAGCATAGCATATTAGCATATTAGCATATTAGCATATTAGCATATTAGCATAGCATATTAGCATATTAGCATATTAGCATAGCATATTAGCATATTAGAATATTAGCATATTAGCATATTAGCATATTAGCATAGCATATTAGCATATTAGCATATTAGCATAGCATATTAGCATATTAGCACATTAGCATATTAGCATATTAGCATATTAGCATATTAGCATAGCATATTAGCATATTAGCATATTAGCATATTAGCATATTAGCATATTAGCATATTAGCATAGCGTGTTAGCATATTAGCATATTAGCATATTAGCATATTAGCATATTAGCATATTAGCATAGCGTGTTAGCATAGCATATTAGCATATTAGCATAGCATATTAGCATATTAGCATATTAGCATATTAACATATTAGCATATTAGCATAGCATATTAGCATATTAGCATATTAGCATATTAGCATATTAGCATAGCATATTAGCATATTAGCATATTAGCATATTAGCATATTAGCATAGCATATTAGCATATTAGCATATTAGCATATTAACATATTAGCATATTAGCATAGCATATTAGCATATTAGCATATTAGCATATTAGCATATTAGCATATTAGCATATTAGCATATTAGCATAGCATATTAGCATATTAGCATATTAGCATATTAGCATATTAGCATATTAGCATAGCATATTAGCATATTAGCATATTAGCATATTAGCATAGCATATTAGCATATTAGCATATTAGCATATTAGCATATTAGCATAGCATATTAGCATATTAGCATAGCGTGTTAGTATATTAGCATATTAGCATATTAGCATAGCATATTAGTATATTAACATATTAGCATATTAGCATAGCATATTAGCATATTAGCATAGCATATTAGCATATTAGCATAGCATATTAGCATATTAGCATAGCATATTAGCATAGCGTGTTAGCATATTAGCATATTAGCATATTAGCATATTAGCATATTAGCATATTAGCATATTAGCATAGCATATTAGCATATTAGCATATTAGCATATTAGCATATTAGCATAGTGTGTTAGCATATTAGCATATTAGCATATTAGCATATTAGCATATTAGCATAGCGTGTTAGCATATTAGCATATTAGCATATTAGCATATTAGCATAGCATATTAGCATATTAGCATATTAGCATATTAGCATATTAGCATATTAGCATAGCATGTTAGCATATTAGCATATTAGCATATTAGCATATTAGCATATTAGCATAGCATATTAGCATATTAGCATATTAGCATATTAGCATATTAGCATATTAGCATATTAGTATAGCATATTAGCATATTAGCATATTAGCATATTAGCGTATTAGCATATTAGCATATTAGCATATTAGCATAACATATTAGCATATTAGCATATTAGCATATTAGCATATTAGCATATTAGCATATTAGCATAGCATATTAGCATATTAGCATAGCATATTAGCATAATAGCTTATTAGCATATTAGCATATTAGCATATTAGCATAGCGTGTTAGCATATTAGCATATTAGCATATTAGTATATTAGCATAGCGTGTTAGCATATTAGCATATTAGCATAGCATATTAGCATATTAGCATATTAGCATATTAGCATATTAGCATATTAGCATAGCATATTAGCATATTAGCATATTAGCATATTAGCATAGCGTGTTAGCGTATTAGCATATTAGCATATTAGCATAGCATATTAGCATATTAGCATATTAGCATATTAGCATATTAGCATATTAGCATAGCATATTAGCATATTAGCATAGCGTGTTAGCGTATTAGCATATTAGCATATTAGCATATTAGCATAGCATATTAGCATATTAGCATAGCATATTAGCATATTAGCATATTAGCATATTAGCATATTAGCATAGCGTGTTAGCATATTAACGTATTAGCATATTAGCATATTAGCATAGCATATTAGCATATTAGCATATTAGCATATTAGCATATTAGCATATTAGCATATTAGCATATTAGCATATTAGCATACTAGCATAGTAGCATAGCATATTAGCATATTAGCATATTAGCATAGCATATTAGCACATTAGCATATTAGCATAGCGTGTTAGCATATTAGCATATTAGCATATTAGCATATTAGCATATTAGCATATTAGCAAATTAGCATATTAGCATATTAGCAAAGCGTGTTAGCATATTAGCATATTAGCATAGCATATTAGCATATTAGCATATTAGCATATTAGCATATTAGCATAGCATATTAGCATATTAGCATATTAGCATATTAACATAGCATATTAGCATATTAGCATATTAGCATATTAGCATAGCATATTAGCATATTAGCATATTAGCATATTAGCATATTAGCATATTAGCATATTAGCATATTAGCATAGCATATTAACATATTAACATATTAGCATATTAGCATATTAGCATAGCATATTAGCATATTAGCATATTAGCATATTAGCATATTAGCATAGCATATTAGTATATTAGCATATTAGCATATTAGCATATTAGCCTAGCGTGTTAGCGTTTTAGCATATTAGCATAGCATATTAGCATATTAGCATATTAGCATATTAGCATAGCATATTAGCATATTAGCATATTAGCATATTAGCATATTAGCATATTAGCATAGCATATTAGCATATTAGTATAGCGTGTTAGCGTATTAGCATATTAGCATATTAGCATAGCATATTAGCATAGCATATTAGCATATTAGCATATTAGCATATTAGCATATTAGCATATTAGCATATTAGCATAGCATATTAGCATATTAGCATATTAGCATTTTAGCATATTAGCATAGCATATTAGCATAGCATATTAGCATATTAACATATTAGCATATTAGCATAGCGTGTTAGCATATTAGCATATTAGCATATTAGCATAGCGTGTTAGCATATTAGCATATTAGCATATTAGCATATTAGCATGTTAGCATAGCATATTAGCATAGCATATTAGCATATTAGCATATTAGCATATTAGCATAGGATATTAGCATATTAGCATATTAGCATATTAGCATATTAGCATATTAGCATATTAGCATAGCGTGTTAGCGTATTAACATATTAGCATTACATATTAGCATATTAACATATTAGCATATTAGCATATTAGCATAGCATATTAGCATATTAGCATATTAGCATATTAGCATATTGGCATAGTATATTACCATATTAGCATATTAGCATATTAGCATATTAGCATATTAGCATATTAGCATATTAGCATAGCGTGTTAGCATATTAGCGTATTAGCATATTAGTATATTAGCATATTAGCATATTAGCATATTAGCATAGCATATTAGCATATTAGCATAGCATATTAGCATATTAGCATAGCATATTAGCATATTAGCATAGCGTGTTATCATATTAGCATATTAGCATAGCATATTAGTATATTAGCATATTAGCAAATTAGCATAGCATATTAGCATATTAGCATATTAGCATATTAGCATATTAGCATAGTGTGTTAGCATATTAGCATATTAGCATATTAGCATATTAGCATATTAGCATAGCGTGTTAGCATATTAGCATATTAGCATATTAGCATATTAGCATAGCATATTAGCATATTAGCATATTAGCATATTAGCATATTAGCATATTAGCATAGCATATTAGCATATTAGCATATTAGCATATTAGCATATTAGCATATTAGCATAGCATATTAGCATATTAGCATATTAGCATATTAGCATATTAGCATATTAGCATAGCATATTAGCATATTAGCATATTAGCATATTAGCATATTAGCATAGTATATTAGCATATTAGCATATTAGCATATTAGCATATTAGCATAGCATATTAGCATATTAGCATATTAGCATATTAACATATTAGCATAGCATATTAGCATATTAGCATATTAGCATATTAGCATAGCATATTAGCATATTAGCATATTAGCATATTAGCATATTAGCATATTAGCATATTAGCATAGCATATTAGCATATTAGCATATTAGCATATTAGCATAGCGTGTTAGCATATTAGCATATTAGCATATTAGCATAGCATATTAGCATATTAGCATATTAGCATATTAGCATATTAGCATAGCATATTAGCATATTAGCATATTAGCATATTAGCATATTAGCATATTAGCATATTAGCATAGCATATTAGCATATTAGCATATTAGCATATTAGCATATTAGCATAGCATATTAGCATATTAGCATATTAGCATATTAGCATATTAGCATATTAGCATATTAGCATAGCATATTAGCATATTAGCATATTAGCATATTAGCATATTAGTATATTAGCATAGCATATTAGCATATTAGCACATTAGCATATTAGCATATTAGCATAGCATATTAGCATATTAGCATATTAGCATATTAGCATATTAGCATAGCGTGTTAGCATATTAGCATATTAGCATATTAGCATATTAGCATATTAGCATATTAGCATATTAGCATAGCGTGTTAGCATATTAGCATATTAGCATATTAGCATAGCATATTAGCATATTAGCATATTAGCATATTAGCATAGCATATTAGCATATTAGCATATTAGCATATTAGCATATTAGCATAGCATATTAGCATATTAGCATATTAGCATATTAGCATATTAGCATAGCATATTAGCATATTAGCATATTAGCATATTACCATATTAACATATTAGCATATTAGCATAGCATATTAGCATATTAGCATATTAGCATATTAGCATATTAGCATATTAGCATAGCATATTAGCATATTAGCATATTAGAATATTAGCATATTAGCATAGCATATTAGCATATTAGCATATTAGCATATTAGCATAGCATATTAGCATATTAGCATATTAGCATATTAGCATATTAGCATAGCATATTAGTATAACATATTAGCATATTAACATATTAGCATATTAGCATATTAGCATAGCATATTAGCATATTAGTATAGCATATTAGCATATTAGTATATTAGCATAGCATATTAGCATATTAGCATATTAGCATAGCATATTAGCATATTAGCATATTAGCATATTAGCATATTAGCATATTAGCATAGCATATTAGCATATTAGCATATTAGCATATTAGCATAGCGTGTTAGCATATTAGCATATTAGCATATTAGCATATTAGCATATAAGCATATTAGCATATTAGCATATTAGCATATTAGCATATTAGCATAGCGTGTTAGCATATTAGCATATTAGCATATTAGCATAGCATATTAGCATATTAGCATAGCATATTAGCATATTAGCATATTAGCATATTAGCATATTAGCATAGCATATTAGCATATTAGCATATAAACATATTAGCATAACGTGTTAGCATATTAGCATATTAGCATATTAGCATATTAGCATATTAGCATATTAGCATAGCATATTAGCATATTAGCATATTAGCATATTAGCATATTAGTATAGCGTATTAGCATATTAGCATATTAGCATAGCGTGTTAGCATATTAACATGTTAGCATATTAGCATATTAGCATATTAGCATATTAGCATATTAGCATAGCATATTAGCATATTAGCATATTAGCATATTAGCATAGCATATTAGCATATTAGCATATTAGCATATTAGCATATTAGCATAGCATATTAGCATATTAGCATATTAGCATATTAGCATATTAGCATAGCGTGTTAGCATATTAGCATATTAGCATATTAGCATATAAGCATATAGCATATTACCATATTAGCATATTAGCATAGCATATTAGCATAGCGTGTTAGCATATTAGCATATTAGCATAGCATATTAGCATATTAGCATATTAGCATATTAGCATAGCATATTAGCATATTAGCATAGCATATTAGCATAGCATATTAGCATATTAGCATATTAACATATTAGCATATTAGCATAGCATATTAGCATATTAGCATATTAGCATATTAGCATAGCATATTAGCATATTAGCATATTAGCATATTAGCATATTAGCATATTAGCATAGCATATTAGCATATTAGCATATTAGCATATTAGCATAGCGTGTTAGCATATTAGCATATTAGCATATTAGCATATAAGCATAGCATATTAGCATATTAGCATATTAGCATAGCGTGTTAGCATATTAGCATATTAGCATAGCATATTAGCATATTAGCATATTAGCATATTAGCATATTAGCATATTAGCATATTAGCATAGCATATTAGCATATTAGCATATAAGCATATTAGCATATCGTGTTAGCATATTAGCATATTAGCATAGCATATTAGCATAGCATATTAGCATATTAGCATATTAGCATATTAGCATAGCGTGTTAGCATATTAGCATAGCGTGTTAGCATATTAGCGTATTAGCATATTAGCATATTAGCATATTAGCATATTAGCATATTAGTATAGCATATTAGCATATTAGCATATTAGCATATTAGCATATTAGCATATTAGCATAGCATATTAGCATATTAGCATATTAGCATATTAGCATATTAGCATATTAGCATATTAGCATATTAGCATATTAGCATAGCATATTAGCATATTAGCATATTAGCATATTAGCATATTAGCATATTAGCATATTAGCATAGCATATTAGCATATTAGCATATTAGCATATTAGCATATTAGCATATTAGCATATTAGCATATTAGCATATTAGCATATTAGCATATTAGCATATTAGCATAGCATATTAGCATATTAGCATATTAGCATATTAGCATATTAGCATATTAGCATATTAGCATAGCATATTAGCATATTAGCATATTAGCATAGCGTGTTAGCATAATAGCATATTAGCATATTAGCATAGCATATTAGCATATTAGCATATTAGCATATTAGCATATTAGCATAGCATATTAGCATATTAGCATATTAGCATATTAGCATATTAGCATATTAGCATAGCATATTAGCATATTAGCATATTAGCATATTAGCATATTAGCATAGCATATTAGCATATTAGCATATTAGCATGTTAGCATATTAGCATAGCATATTAGCATATTAGCATATTAGCATATTAGCATATTAGCATATCAACATATTAGCATATTAGCATATTAGCATAGCATATTAGTATAGCATATTAGCATATTAGCATATTAGCATAGCATATTAGCATATTAGCATATTAGCATATTAGCATATTAACATATTAGCATATTAGCATATTAACATATTAGCATGTTAGCATAGCATATTAGCATATTAGCATATTAGCATAGCATATTAGCATATTAGCATATTAGCATATTAGCATATTAGCATATTAGCATATTAGCATAGCATATTAGCATATTAGCATATTAGCATATTAGCATAGCGTGTTAGCATATTAGCATATTAGCATAGCATATTAGCATATTAACATATTAGCATATTAGCATAGCATATTAGCATATTAGCATATTAGCATATTAGCATATTAGCATATTAGCATAGCATATTAGCATATTAGCATATTAGCATAGCGTGTTAGCATATAAGCATATTAGCATATTAGCATATTAGCATATTAACATATAAGCATATTAGCATATTAGCATATTAGCATATTAGCATAGCGTTTTAGCATATTAGCATATTAGCATATTAGCATAGCATATTAGCATATTAGCATATTAGCATATTAGCATATTAGCATATTAGCATAGCATATTAGCATATTAGCATATTAGCATAGTATATTAGCATATTAGCATATAAGCATATTAGCATAGCGTGTTAGCATATTAGCATATTAGCATATTAGCATATTAGCATATTAGCATATTAGCATAGCGTGTTAGCATATTAGCATATAAGCATATTAGCATATTAACATATTAGCATATTAGCATATTAGCATAGCATATTAGCATAGCGTGTTAGCATATTAGCGTATTAGCATAGCATATTAGCATATTAGCATATTAGCATATTAGCATATTAGCATATTAGCATAGCATATTAGCATATTAGCATATTAGCATATTAGCATAGCATATTAGCATATTAGCACATTAGCATATTAGTATATTAGCATATTAGCATATTAGCATATTAGCATATTAGCATAGCATATTAGCATATTAGCATAGCATATTAGCATATTAGCATAGCATATTAGCATAGCATATTAGCATATTAGCAAATTAGCATATTAGCATATTAGCATATTAGCATAGCATATTAGCATATTAGCATATTAGCATATTAGCATATTAGCATATTAGCATATTAGCATATTAGCATAGCATAGCATATTAGCATATTAGCATATTAGCATAGCATGTTAGCATATTAGCATATTAGCATATTAGCATAGCATATTAGCATATTAGCATATTAGCATATTAGCATATTAGCATATTAGCATAGCATATTAGCATATTAGCATATTAGTATATTAGCATATTAGCACAGCATATTAGCATATTAGCATAGCGTGTTAATATATTAGCATATTAGCATATTAGCATATTAGCATATTAGCATATTAGCATAGCATATTAGCATATTAGCATATTAACATATTAGCATATTAGCATATTAGCATAGCGTGTTAGCATATTAGCATATTTGCATATTAGCATATTAGCATATATCATATTAGCATATTAGCATATTAGCAAAGCGTGTTAGCATATTAGCATATTAGCATAGCATATTAGCATATTAGCATAGCATATTAGCATATTAACATATTAGCATATTAGCATAGCATATTAGCATATTAGCATATTAGCATATTAGCATATTAGCATAGCATATTAGCATATTAGCATATTAGCATAGCGTGTTAGCATATTAGCATATTAGCATATTAGCATATTAGTATATTAACATATAAGCATATTAGCATATTAGCATATTAGCATATTAGCATAGCGTGTTAGCATATTAGCATATTAGCATATTAGCATAGCATATTAGCATATTAGCATATTAGCATATTAGCATATTAGCATATTAGCATAGCATATTAGCATATTAGCATATTAGCATATTAGCATAGTATATTAGCATATTAGCATATAAGCATATTAGCATAGCGTGTTAGCATATTAGCATATTAGCATATTAGCATATTAGCATATTAGCATATTAGCATATTAGCATATTAGCATATTAGCATAGCGTGTTAGCATATTAGCATATAAGCATATTAGCATATTAACATATTAGCATATTAGCATATTAGCATAGCATATTAGCATAGCGTGTTAGCATATTAGCGTATTAGCATATTAGCATATTAGCATATTAGCATATTAGCATATTAGCATATTAGCATAGCATATTAGCATATTAGCATATTAGCATATTAGCATAGCATATTAGCACATTAGCATATTAGTATATTAGCATATTAGCATATTAGCATATTAGCATATTAGCATAGCATATTAGCATATTAGCATAGCATATTAGCATATTAGCATAGCATATTAACATAGCATATTAGCATATTAGCATATTAGCATATTAGCATATTAGCATAGCATATTAGCATATTAGCATATTAGCATATTAGCATATTAGCATATTAGCATATTAGCATATTAGCATAGCATATTAGCATATTAGCATATTAGCATATTAGCATAGCATGTTAGCATATTAGCATATTAGCATATTAGCATAGCATATTAGCATATTAGCATATTAGCATATTAGCATATTAGCATATTAGCATATTAGCATAGCATATTAGCATATTAGCATATTAGTATATTAGCATATTAGCACAGCATATTAGCATATTAGCATAGCGTGTTAATATATTAGCATATTAGCATATTAGCATATTAGCATATTAGCATAGCATATTAGCATATTAGCATATTAACATATTAGCATATTAGCATATTAGCATAGCGTGTTAGCATATTAGCATATTAGCATATTAGCATATTAGCATATTAGCATATTATCATATTAGCATATTATCAAAGCGTGTTAGCATATTAGCATATTAGCATAGCATATTAGCATATTAGCATATTAGCATATTAGCATATTAGCATATTAGCATATTAGCATAGCATATTAGCATATTAGCATATTAGCATAGCATATTAGCATATAGCATATTAGCATATTAGCATATTAGCATATTAGCATAGCATATTAGCATATTAGCATATTAGCATATTAGCATATTAGCATATTAGCATATTAGCATATTAGCATAGCATATTAGCATATTAGCATAGCGTGTTAGAGTATTAGCATATTAGCATATTAGCATAGCATATTAGCATATTAGCATATTAGCATATTAGCATATTAGCATAGCATATTAGCATATTAGCATATTAGCATATTAGCAATTAGCATATTAGCATATAAGCATAGCATATTAGCATAGCATATTAGCATATTAGCATATTAGCATATTAGCATATTAGCATAGCATATTAGCATATTAGCATATTAGCATATTAGCATAGCATATTAGCAAATTAGCATATTAGCATATAAGCATAGCATATTAGCATAGCATATTAGCATATTAGCATATTAGCATATTAGCATATTAGCATATTAGCATAGCATATTAGCATATTAGCATATTAGCATATTAACATATTAGCATATTAGCATAGCATATTAGCATATTAGCATATTAGCATATTAGCATAGCATATTAGCATATTAGCATATTAGCATATTAGCATAGCATATTAGCATATTAGCATATTAGCATATTAGCATATTAGCATAGCATATTAGCATATTAGCATATTAGCATAGCATATTAGCATATTAGCATATTAGCATAGCATATTAGCATATTAGAATATTAGCATATTAGCATATTAGCATAGCATATTAGCATATTAGCATATTAGCATAGCATATTAGCATATTAGCACATTAGCATATTAGCATATTAGCATAGCATATTAGCATATTAGCATATTAGCATATTAGCATATTAGCATATTAGCATATTAGCATATTAGCATAGCGTGTTAGCATATTAGCATATTAGCATATTAGCATATTAGCATATTAGCATATTAGCATAGCGTGTTAGCATAGCATATTAGCATATTAGCATAGCATATTAGCATATTAGCATATTAGCATATTAGCATATTAGCATAGCATATTAGCATATTAGCATATTAGCATATTAGCATATTAGCATATTAGCATATTAGCATATTAGCATATTAGCATATTAGCATAGCATATTAGCATATTAGCATATTAGCATATTAACATATTAGCATATTAGCATAGCATATTAGCATATTAGCATATTAGCATATTAGCATATTAGCATATTAGCATATTAGCATATTAGCATAGCATATTAGCATATTAGCATATTAGCATATTAGCATATTAGCATATTAGCATATTAGCATAGCATATTAGCATATTAGCATATTAGCATAGCATATTAGCATATTAGCATATTAGCATATTAGCATATTAGCATAGCATATTAGCATATTAGCATAGCGTGTTAGTATATTAGCATATTAGCATATTAGCATAGCATATTAGTATATTAACATATTAGCATATTAGCATAGCATATTAGCATATTAGCATAGCATATTAGCATATTAGCATAGCATATTAGCATATTAGCATAGCATATTAGCATAGCGTGTTAGCATATTAGCATATTAGCATATTAGCATATTAGCATATTAGCATATTAGCATAGCATATTAGCATATTAGCATATTAGCATATTAGCATAGTGTGTTAGCATATTAGCATATTAGCATATTAGCATATTAGCATATTAGCATATTAGCATATTAGCATAGCGTGTTAGCATATTAGCATATTAGCATATTAGCATATTAGCATAGCATATTAGCATATTAGCATATTAGCATATTAGCATATTAGCATATTAGCATATTAGCATAGCATGTTAGCATATTAGCATATTAGCATATTAGCATATTAGCATATTAGCATAGCATATTAGCATATTAGCATATTAGCATATTAGCATATTAGCATATTAGCATATTAGTATAGCATATTAGCATATTAGCATATTAGCATATTAGCGTATTAGCATATTAGCATATTAGCATATTAGCATAACATATTAGCATATTAGCATATTAGCATATTAGCATATTAGCATATTTGCATATTAGCATAGCATATTAGCATATTAGCATAGCATATTAGCATAATAGCTTAGCATATTAGCATATTAGCATATTAGCATAGCGTGTTAGCATATTAGCATATTAGTATATTAGCATAGCGTGTTAGCATATTAGCATATTAGCATAGCATATTAGCATATTAGCATATTAGCATATTAGCATATTAGCATATTAGCATATTAGCATAGCATATTAGCATATTAGCATATTAGCATATTAGCATAGCGTGTTAGCGTATTAGCATATTAGCATATTAGCATAGCATATTAGCATATTAGCATATTAGCATATTAGCATATTAGCATATTAGCATAGCATATTAGCATATTAGCATAGCGTGTTAGCGTATTAGCATATTAGCATATTAGCATAGCATATTAGCATATTAGCATAGCATATTAGCATATTAGCATATTAGCATATTAGCATATTAGCATAGCGTGTTAGCATATTAACGTATTAGCATATTAGCATATTAGCATAGCATATTAGCATATTAGCATATTAGCATATTAGCATATTAGCATATTAGCATACTAGCATAGTAGCATAGCATATTAGCATATTAGCATATTAGCATATTAGCATAGCATATTAGCACATTAGCATATTAGCATAGCGTGTTAGCATATTAGCATATTAGCATATTAGCATATTAGCATATTAGCAAATTAGCATATTAGCATAGCATATTAGCAAAGCGTGTTAGCATATTAGCATATTAGCATAGCATATTAGCATATTAGCATATTAGCATATTAGCATATTAGCATAGCATATTAGCATATTAGCATATTAGCATATTAGCATATTAACATAGCATATTAGCATATTAGCATATTAGCATATTAGCATATTAGCATAGCATATTAGCATATTAGCATATTAGCATATTAGCATATTAGCATATTAGCATAGCATATTAACATATTAACATATTAGCATATTAGCATATTAGCATAGCATATTAGCATATTAGCATATTAGCATATTAGCATATTAGCATAGCATATTAGTATATTAGCATATTAGCATATTAGCATATTAGCCTAGCGTGTTAGCGTTTTAGCATATTAGCATAGCATATTAGCATATTAGCATATTAGCATATTAGCATAGCATATTAGCATATTAGCATAATAGCATATTAGCATATTAGCATATTAGCATAGCATATTAGCATATTAGTATAGCGTGTTAGCGTATTAGCATATTAGCATATTAGCATAGCATATTAGCATAGCATATTAGCATATTAGCATATTAGCATATTAGCATATTAGCATATTAGCATATTAGCATAGCATATTAGCATATTAGCATATTAACATTTTAGCATATTAGCATAGCATATTAGCATAGCATATTAGCATATTAACATATTAGCATATTAGCATAGCGTGTTAGCATATTAGCATATTAGCATATTAGCATAGCGTGTTAGCATATTAGCATATTAGCATATTAGCATATTAGCATATTAGCATAGCATATTAGCATAGCATATTAGCATATTAGCATATTAGCATATTAGCATAGGATATTAGCATATTAGCATATTAGCATATTAGCATATTAGCATATTAGCATATTAGCATAGCGTGTTAGCGTATTAACATATTAGCATTACATATTAGCATATTAACATATTAGCATATTAGCATATTAGCATAGCATATTAGCATATTAGCATATTAGCATATTAGCATATTGGCATAGTATATTACCATATTAGCATATTAGCATATTAGCATATTAGCATATTAGCATATTAGCATATTAGCATAGCGTGTTAGCATATTAGCGTATTAGCATATTAGTATATTAGCATATTAGCATATTAGCATATTAGCATAGCATATTAGCATATTAGCATAGCATATTAGCATATTAGCATAGCATATTAGCATATTAGCATAGCGTGTTATCATATTAGCATATTAGCATAGCATATTAGTATATTAGCATATTAGCAAATTAGCATAGCATATTAGCATATTAGCATATTAGCATATTAGCATATTAGCATAGTGTGTTAGCATATTAGCATATTAGCATATTAGCATATTAGCATATTAGCATAGCGTGTTAGCATATTAGCATATTAGCATATTAGCATATTAGCATAGCATATTAGCATAGCATATTAGCATATTAGCATATTAGCATATTAGCATATTAGCATATTAGCATAGCATATTAGCATATTAGCATATTAGCATATTAGCATATTAGCATATTAGCATAGCATATTAGCATATTAGCATATTAGCATATTAGCATATTAGCATATTAGCATAGCATATTAGCATATTAGCATATTAGCATATTAGCATATTAGCATAGTATATTAGCATATTAGCATATTAGCATATTAGCATATTAGCATAGCATATTAGCATATTAGCATATTAACATATTAGCATAGCATATTAGCATATTAGCATATTAGCATATTAGCATAGCATATTAGCATATTAGCATATTAGCATATTAGCATATTAGCATATTAGCATATTAGCATAGCATATTAGCATATTAGCATATTAGCATATTAGCATAGCGTGTTAGCATATTAGCATATTAGCATATTAGCATAGCATATTAGCATATTAGCATATTAGCATATTAGCATATTAGCATAGCATATTAGCATATTAGCATATTAGCATATTAGCATATTAGCATATTAGCATAGCATATTAGCATATTAGCATATTAGCATATTAGCATATTAGCATAGCATATTAGCATATTAGCATATTAGCATATTAGCATATTAGCATATTAGCATAGCATATTAGCATATTAGCATATTAGCATAGCATATTAGCATATTAGCACATTAGCATATTAGCATATTAGCATAGCATATTAGCATATTAGCATATTAGCATATTAGCATATTAGCATAGCGTGTTAGCATATTAGCATATTAGCATATTAGCATATTAGCATATTAGCATATTAGCATATTAGCATAGCGTGTTAGCATATTAGCATATTAGCATATTAGCATAGCATATTAGCATATTAGCATATTAGCATATTAGCATAGCATATTAGCATATTAGCATATTAGCATATTAGCATATTAGCATAGCATATTAGCATATTAGCATATTAGCATATTAGCATATTAGCATAGCATATTAGCATATTAGCATATTAGCATATTAGCATATTAACATATTAGCATATTAGCATAGCATATTAGCATATTAGCATATTAGCATATTAGCATATTAGCATAGCATATTAGCATATTAGCATATTAGAATATTAGCATATTAGCATAGCATATTAGCATATTAGCATATTAGCATATTAGCATAGCATATTAGCATATTAGCATATTAGCATATTAGCATATTAGCATAGCATATTAGTATATTAACATATTAGCATATTAACATATTAGCATATTAGCATATTAGCATAGCATATTAGCATATTAGTATAGCATATTAGCATATTAGTATATTAGCATAGCATATTAGCATATTAGCATATTAGCATAGCATATTAGCATATTAGCATATTAGCATATTAGCATATTAGCATAGCATATTAGCATATTAGCATATTAGCATATTAGCATAGCGTGTTAGCATATTAGCATATTAGCATATTAGCATATTAGCATATAAGCATATTAGCATATTAGCATATTAGCATATTAGCATAGCGTGTTAGCATATTAGCATATTAGCATATTAGCAATAGCATATTAGCATAGCATATTAGCATATTAGCATATTAGCATATTAGCATATTAGCATAGCATATTAGCATATTAGCATATAAACATATTAGCATAACGTGTTAGCATATTAGCATATTAGCATATTAGCATATTAGCATATTAGCATATTAGCATAGCATATTAGCATATTAGCATATTAGCATATTAGCATATTAGTATAGCGTATTAGCATATTAGCATATTAGCATAGCGTGTTAGCATATTAACATGTTAGCATATTAGCATATTAGCATATTAGCATATTAGCATATTAGCATAGCATATTAGCATATTAGCATATTAGCATATTAGCATAGCATATTAGCATATTAGCATATTAACATATTAGCATATTAGCATAGCATATTAGCATATTAGCATATTAGCATATTAGCATAGCATATTAGCATATTAGCATATTAGCATATTAGCATATTAGCATATTAGCATAGCATATTAGCATATTAGCATATTAGCATATTAGCATATTAGCATATTAGCATAGCGTGTTAGCATATTAGCATATTAGCATATTAGCATATTAGCATAGCGTGTTAGCATATTAGCATATTAGCATATTAGCATATAAGCATATTAGCATATTACCATATTAGCATATTAGCATAGCATATTAGCATAGCGTGTTAGCATATTAGCATATTAGCATATTAGCATATTAGCATATTAGCATATTAGCATAGCATATTAGCATATTAGCATATTAGCATATTAGCATATTAGCATATTAGCATAGTGTGTTAGCATATTAGCATATTAGCATATTAGCATATTAGCATATTAGCATATTAGCATATTAGCATAGCATATTAGCATATTAGCATATTAGCATATTAGCATATTAGCATAGTGTGTTAGCATATTAGCATATTAGCATATTAGCATATTAGCATATTAGCATATTAGCATAGCGTGTTAGCATATTAGCATATTAGCATATTAGCATATTAGCATAGCATATTAGCATATTAGCATATTAGCATATTAGCATAGCATATTAGCATATTAGCATATTAGCATATTAGCATATTAGCATAGCATATTAGCATATTAGCATATTAGCATATTAGCATATTAGCATATTAGCATATTAGCATATTAGCATAGCATATTAGCATATTAGCATAGTATATTAGCATATTAGCATATTAGCATATTAACATATTAGCATAGCATATTAGCATATTAGCATATTAGCATATTAACATATTAGCATAGCATATTAGCATATTAGCATAGCATATTAGCATAGCATATTAGCATATTAGCATATTAGCATATTAGCATATTAGCATATTAGCATAGCATATTAGCATAGCATATTAGTATATTAGCATATTAGCATATTAGCATAGCGTGTTAGCATATTAGCATATTAGCATATTAGCATATTAGCATATTAGCATATTAGCATATTAGCATAGCATATTAGCATATTAGCATATTAGCATATTAGCATAGCATATTAGCATATTAGCATATTAGCATATTAGCATATTAGCATAGCATATTAACATATTAGCATATTAGCATAGCATATTAGCATATTAGAATATTAGCATATTAGCATATTAGCATATTAGCATAGCATATTAGCATATTAGCATATTAGCATATTAGCATAGCATATTAGCATATTAGCATATTAGCATATTAGCATATTAGCATAGCATATTAGCATATTAGTATATTAGCATATTAGCATATTAGCATATTAGCATATTAGCATATTAGCATATTAGCATATTAGCATATTAGCATAGCGTGTTAGCATATTAGCATATTAGCATATTAGCATATTAGCATATTAGCATAGCGTGTTAGCATATTAGCATATTAGCATATTAGCATAGCATATTAGCATATTAGCATATTAGCATATTAGCATAGCATATTAGCATATTAGCATATTAGCATATTAGCATATTAGCATATTAGCATAGCATATTAGCATATTAGCATATTAGCATATTAGCATATTAGCATATTAGCATAGCATATTAGCATATTAGCATATTAGCATATTAACATATTAGCATATTAGCATAGCATATTAGCATATTAGCATATTAGCATATTAGCATATTAGCATATTAGCATAGCATATTAGCATATTAGCATATTAGCATATTAGCATATTAGCATATTAGCATATTAGCATATTAGCATATTAGCATAGCGTGTTAGCATATTAGCATATTAGCATATTAGCATAGCATATTAGTATATTAACATATTAGCATATTAACATATTAGCATATTAGCATATTAGCATAGCATATTAGCATATTAGCATATTAGCATATTAGCATATTAGTATATTAGCATAGCATATTAGCATATTAGCATATTAGCATAGCATATTAGCATATTAGCATATTAGCATATTAGCATATTAGCATATTAGCATATTAGCATAGCATATTAGCATATTAGCATATTAGCATATTAGCATAGTGTGTTAGCATATTAGCATATTAGCATATTAGCATATTAGCATATTAGCATATAAGCATATTAGCATATTAGCATATTAGCATATTAGCATAGCGTGTTAGCATATTAGCATATTAGCATATTAGCATAGCATATTAGCATATTAGCATAGCATATTAGTATATTAGCATATTAGCATATTAGCATATTAGCATAGCATATTAGCATATTAGCATATAAACATATTAGCATAACGTGTTAGCATATTAGCATATTAGCATATTAGCATATTAGCATATTAGCATATTAGCATAGCATATTAGCATATTAGCATATTAGCATATTAGCATATTAGCATAGCATATTAGCATATTAGCATAGCGTGTTAGCATATTAACATGTTAGCATAGCATATTAGCATATTAGCATATTAGCATATTAGCATAGCATATTAGCATATTAGCATATTAGCATATTAGCATATTAGCATAGCATATTAGCATATTAGCATATTAACATATTAGCATAGCATATTAGCATATTAGCATATTAGCATATTAGCATAGCATATTAGCATATTAGCATATTAGCATATTAGCATATTAGCATAGCATATTAGCATATTAGCATATTAGCATATTAGCATAGCGTGTTAGCATATTAGCATATTAGCATATTAGCATATTAGCATATAAGCATATTAGCATATTAGTATATTAGCATATTAGCATAGCGTGTTAGCATATTAGCATATTAGCATAGCATATTAGCACATTAGCATATTAGCATATTAGCATATTAGCATAGCATATTAGCATATTAGCATATAAGCATATTAGCATATCGTGTTAGCATATTAGCATATTAGCATAGCATATTAGCATAGCATATTAGCATATTAGCATATTAGCATATTAGCATAGCGTGTTAGCATATTAGCATAGCGTGTTAGCATATTAGCGTATTAGCATATTAGCATATTAGCATATTAGCATATTAGCATATTAGTATAGCATATTAGCATATTAGCATATTAGCATATTAGCATATTAGCATATTAGCATATTAGCATATTAGCATAGCATATTAGCATATTAGCATATTAGCATATTAGCATATTAGCATAGCATATTAGCATATTAGCATATTAGCATATTAGCATATTAATATATTAGCATATTAGCATATTAGCATAGCATATTAGCATATTAGCATATTAGCATATTAGCATAGCATATTAGCATATTAGCATATTAGCATATTAGCATATTAGCATATTAGCATATTAGCATATTAGCATAGCATATTAGCATATTAGCATATTACCATATTAGCATAGCATATTAGCATATTAGCATATTAGCATAGCGTGTTAGCATAATAGCATATTAGCATATTAGCATAGCATATTAGCATATTAGCATATTAGCATATTAGCATAGCATATTAGCATATTAGCATATTAGCATATTAGCATATTAGCATATTAGCATATTAGCATAGCATATTAGCATATTAGCATATTAGCATATTAGCATATTAGCATAGCATATTAGCATATTAGCATATTAGCATGTTAGCATATTAGCATAGCATATTAGCATATTAGCATATTAGCATATTAGCATATTAGCATATCAACATATTAGCATATTAGCATATTAGCATATTAGCATATTAGCATAGCATATTAGCATAGCATATTAGCATATTAGCATATTAGCATAGCATATTAGCATATTAGCATATTAGCATATTAACATATTAGCATGTTAGCATAGCATATTAGCATATTAGCATATTAGCATAGCATATTAGCATATTAGCATATTAGCATATTAGCATATTAGCATAGCATATTAGCATATTAGCATATTAGCATATTAGCATAGCGTGTTAGCATATTAGCATATTAGCATAGCATATTAGCATATTAACATATTAGCATATTAGCATAGCATATTAGCATATTAGCATATTAGCATATTAGCATATTAGCATAGCATATTAGCATATTAGCATATTAGCATAGCGTGTTAGCATATTAGCATATTAGCATATTAGCATATTAGCATATTAACATATAAGCATATTAGCATATTAGCATATTAGCATATTAGCATAGCGTGTTAGCATATTAGCATATTAGCATATTAGCATAGCATATTAGCATATTAGCATATTAGCATATTAGCATATTAGCATATTAGCATAGCATATTAGCATATTAGCATATTAGCATATTAGCATAGTATATTAGCATATTAGCATATAAGCATATTAGCATAGCGTGTTAGCATATTAGCATATTAGCATATTAGCATATTAGCATATTAGCATATTAGCATATTAGCATAGCGTGTTAGCATATTAGCATATAAGCATATTAGCATATTAACATATTAGCATATTAGCATAGCATATTAGCATAGCGTGTTAGCATATTAGCATATTAGCATATTAGCATATTAGCATATTAGCATATTAGCATATTAGCATATTAGCATATTAGCATAGCATATTAGCATATTAGCATATTAGCATATTAGCATAGCATATTAGCATATTAGCACATTAGCATATTAGTATATTAGCATATTAGCATATTAGCATATTAGCATATTAGCATAGCATATTAGCATATTAGCATAGCATATTAGCATATTAGCATAGCATATTAGCATAGCATATTAGCATATTAGCATATTAGCATATTAGCATATTAGCATAGCATATTAGCATATTAGCATATTAGCATATTAGCATATTAGCATATTAGCATATTAGCATATTAGCATAGCATATTAGCATATTAGCATATTAGCATATTAGCATAGCATGTTAGCATATTAGCATATTAGCATATTAGCATAGCATATTAGCATATTAGCATATTAGCATATTAGCATATTAGCATATTAGCATAGCATATTAGCATATTAGCATATTAGTATATTAGCATATTAGCACAGCATATTAGCATATTAGCATAGCGTGTTAATATATTAGCATATTAGCATATTAGCATATTAGCATATTAGCATATTAGCATAGCATATTAGCATATTAGCATATTAACATATTAGCATATTAGCATATTAGCATAGCGTGTTAGCATATTAGCATATTAGCATATTAGCATATTAGCATATTAGCATATTAGCATATTATCATATTAGCATATTAGCATATTAGCAAAGCGTGTTAGCATATTAGCATAGCATATTAGCATATTAGCATAGCATATTAGCATATTAACATATTAGCATATTAGCATAGCATATTAGCATATTAGCATATTAGCATATTAGCATAGCATATTAGCATATTAGCATATTAGCATAGCGTGTTAGCATATTAGCATATTAGCATATTAGCATATTAACATATAAGCATATTAGCATATTAGCATATTAGCATATTAGCATAGCGTGTTAGCATATTAGCATATTAGCATATTAGCATATTAACATATTAGCATATTAGCATATTAGCATATTAGCATATTAGCATAGCATATTAGCATATTAGCATATTAGCATATTAGCATATTAGCATAGTATATTGGCATATTAGCATATAAGCATATTAGCATAGCGTGTTAGCATATTAGCATATTAGCATATTAGCATATTAGCATATTAGCATATTAGCATATTAGCATATTAGCATAGCGTGTTAGCATATTAGCATATAAGCATATTAGCATATTAACATATTAGCATATTAGCATATTAGCATAGCATATTAGCATAGCGTGTTAGCATATTAGCGTATTAGCATATTAGCATATTAGCATATTAGCATATTAGCATATTAGCATATTAGCATATTAGCATAGCATATTAGCATATTAGCATATTAGCATATTAGCATAGCATATTAGCATATTAGCACATTAGCATATTAGTATATTAGCATATTAGCATATTAGCATATTAGCATATTAGCATATTAGCATAGCATATTAGCATATTAGCATAGCATATTAGCATATTAGCATAGCATATTAGCATAGCATATTAGTATATTAGCATATTAGCATATTAGCATATTAGCATATTAGCATATTAGCATAGCATATTAGCATATTAGCATATTAGCATATTAGCATATTAGCATATTAGCATATTAGCATAGCATATTAGCATATTAGCATATTAGCATATTAGCATAGCATGTTAGCATATTAGCATATTAGCATATTAGCATAGCATATTAGCATATTAGCATATTAGCATATTAGCATATTAGCATATTAGCATATTAGCATAGCATATTAGCATATTAGCATATTAGTATATTAGCATATTAGCACAGCATATTAGCATATTAGCATAGCGTGTTAATATATTAGCATATTAGCATATTAGCATATTAGCATATTAGCATATTAGCATATTAGCATATTAGCATAGCATATTAGCATATTAGCATATTAACATATTAGCATATTAGCATATTAGCATAGCGTGTTAGCATATTAGCATATTAGCATATTAGCATATTAGCATATTAGCATATTATCATATTAGCATATTAGCATATTAGCAAAGCGTGTTAGCATATTAGCATATTAGCATAGCATATTAGCATATTAGCATATTAGCATAGTAGCATATTAGCATATTAGCATATTAGCATATTAGCATATTAGCATAGCATATTAGCATATTAGCATATTAGCATAGCATATTAGCATATTAGCATATTAGCATATTAGCATATTAGCATATTAGCATATTAGCATATTAGCATAGCATATTAGCATATTAGCATATTAGTATATTAGCATATTAGCACAGCATATTAGCATATTAGCATAGCGTGTTAATATATTAGCATATTAGCATATTAGCATATTAGCATATTAGCATATTAGCATAGCATATTAGCATATTAGCATAACATATTAGCATATTAGCATATTAGCATAGCGTGTTAGCATATTAGCATATTAGCATATTAGCATATTATCATATTAGCATATTAGCATATTAGCAAAGCGTGTTAGCATATTAGCATATTAGCATAGCATATTAGCATATTAGCATAGCATATTAGCATATTAACATATTAGCATATTAGCATAGCATATTAGCATATTAGCATATTAGCATATTAGCATATTAGCATATTAGCATATTAGCATAGCATATTAGCATATTAGCATATTAGCATAGCGTGTTAGCATATTAGCATATTAGCATATTAGCATATTAACATATAAGCATATTAGCATATTAGCATATTAGCATATTAGCATAGCGTGTTAGCATATTAGCATATTAGCATATTAGCATAGCATATTAGCATATTAGCATATTAGCATATTAGCATATTAGCATATTAGCATAGCATATTAGCATATTAGCATATTAGCATATTAGCATATTAGCATAGTATATTAGCATATTAGCATATAAGCATATTAGCATAGCGTGTTAGCATATTAGCATATTAGCATATTAGCATATTAGCATATTAGCATATTAGCATATTAGCATATTAGCATAGCGTGTTAGCATATTAGCATATAAGCATATTAGCATATTAACATATTAGCATATTAGCATATTAGCATAGCATATTAGCATAGCGTGTTAGCATATTAGCGTATTAGCATATTAGCATATTAGCATATTAGCATATTAGCATATTAGCATATTAGCATATTAGCATAGCATATTAGCATATTAGCATATTAGCATATTAGCATAGCATATTAGCATATTAGCACATTAGCATATTAGTATATTAGCATATTAGCATATTAGCATATTAGCATATTAGCATATTAGCATAGCATATTAGCATATTAGCATAGCATATTAGCATATTAGCATAGCATATTAGCATAGCATATTAGCATATTAGCATATTAGCATATTAGCATATTAGCATAGCATATTAGCATATTAGCATATTAGCATATTAGCATATTAGCATATTAGCATAGCATATTAGCATATTAGCATATTAGCATATTAGCATAGCATGTTAGCATATTAGCATATTAGCATATTAGCATAGCATATTAGCATATTAGCATATTAGCATATTAGCATATTAGCATATTAGCATAGCATATTAGCATATTAGCATATTAGTATATTAGCATATTAGCACAGCATATTAGCATATTAGCATAGCGTGTTATATTAGCATATTAGCATATTAGCATATTAGCATATTAGCATATTAGCATATTAGCATATTAGCATAGCATATTAGCATATTAGCATATTAACATATTAGCATATTAACATATTAGCATATTAGCATATTAGCATAGCGTGTTAGCATATTAGCATATTAGCATATTATCATATTAGCATATTAGCATATTAGCAAAGCGTGTTAGCATATTAGCATATTAGCATATTAGTATATTAGCATATTAGCATATTAGCATATTAGCATATTAGCATATTAGCATAGCATATTAGCATATTAGCATATTAGCATAGCATATTAGCATATTAGCATATTAGCATATTAGCATATTAGCATATTAGCATAGCATATTAGCATATTAGCATATTAGCATATTAGCATATTAGCATAGCATATTAGCATATTAGCATAGCGTGTTAGAGTATTAGCATATTAGCATATTAGCATAGCATATTAGCATATTAGCATATTAGCATATTAGCATATTAGCATAGCATATTAGCATATTAGCATATTAGCATATTAGCATATTAGCAAATTAGCATATTAGCATATAAGCATAGCATATTAGCATAGCATATTAGCATATTAGCATATTAGCATATTAGCATATTAGCATAGCATATTAGCATATTAGCATATTAGCATATTAGCATAGCATATTAGCAAATTAGCATATTAGCATATAAGCATAGCATATTAGCATAGCATATTAGCATATTAGCATATTAGCATATTAGCATATTAGCATATTAGCATAGCATATTAGCATATTAGCATATTAGCATATTAACATATTAGCATATTAGCATAGCATATTAGCATATTAGCATATTAGCATATTAGCATATTAGCATAGTATATTAGCATATTAGCATATTAGCATATTAGCATAGCATATTAGCATATTAGCATATTAGCATAGCATATTAGCATATTAGAATATTAGCATATTAGCATATTAGCATATTAGCATAGCATATTAGCATATTAGCATATTAGCATAGCATATTAGCATATTAGCACATTAGCATATTAGCATATTAGCATATTAGCATATTAGCATAGCATATTAGCATATTAGCATATTAGCATATTAGCATATTAGCATATTAGCATATTAGCATAGCGTGTTAGCATATTAGCATATTAGCATATTAGCATATTAGCATATTAGCATAGCGTGTTAGCATATTAGCATATTAGCATATTAGCATAGCATATTAGCATATTAGCATATTAACATATTAGCATAGCATATTAGCATATTAGCATATTAGCATATTAGCATATTAGCATATTAGCATAGCATATTAGCATATTAGCATATTAACATATTAGCATAGCATATTAGCATATTAGCATATTAGCATATTAGCATATTAGCATAGCATATTAGCATATTAGCATATTAGCATATTAGCATATTAGCATATTAACATATTAGCATATTAGCATAGCATATTAGCATATTAGCATATTAGCATATTAGCATATTAGCATATTAGCATATTAGCATATTAGCATAGCATATTAGCATATTAGCATATTAGCATATTAGCATATTAGCATATTAGCATATTAGCATATTAGCATAGCATATTAGCATATTAGCATATTAGCATATTAGCATAGCATATTAGCATATTAGCATATTAGCATATTAGCATATTAGCATATTAGCATAGCATATTAGCATATTAGCATAGCGTGTTAGCATATTAGCATATTAGCATATTAGCATAGCATATTAGTATATTAACATATTAGCATATTAACATATTAGCATATTAGCATATTAGCATAGCATATTAGCATATTAGCATATTAGCATATTAGCATATTAGCATATTAGCATATTAGCATAGCGTGTTAGCATATTAGCATATAAGCATATTAGCATATTAACATATTAGCATATTAGCATAGCATATTAGCATAGCGTGTTAGCATATTAGCATATTAGCATATTAGCATATTAGCATATAGCATATTAGCATATTAGCATATTAGCATATTAGCATATTAGCATAGCATATTAGCATATTAGCATATTAGCATATTAGCATAGCATATTAGCATATTAGCACATTAGCATATTAGTATATTAGCATATTAGCATATTAGCATATTAGCATATTAGCATAGCATATTAGCATATTAGCATAGCATATTAGCATATTAGCATAGCATATTAGCATAGCATATTAGCATATTAGCATATTAGCATATTAGCATATTAGCATAGCATATTAGCATATTAGCATATTAGCATATTAGCATATTAGCATATTAGCATAGCATATTAGCATATTAGCATATTAGCATATTAGCATAGCATGTTAGCATATTAGCATATTAGCATATTAGCATAGCATATTAGCATATTAGCATATTAGCATATTAGCATATTAGCATAGCATATTAGCATATTAGCATATTAGTATATTAGCATATTAGCACAGCATATTAGCATATTAGCATAGCGTGTTAATATATTAGCATATTAGCATATTAGCATATTAGCATATTAGCATATTAGCATAGCATATTAGCATATTAGCATATTAACATATTAGCATATTAGCATATTAGCATAGCGTGTTAGCATATTAGCATATTAGCATATTAGCATATTAGCATATTAGCATATTAGCATATTATCATATTAGCATATTAGCATATTAGCAAAGCGTGTTAGCATATTAGCATAGCATATTAGCATATTAGCATAGCATATTAGCATATTAACATATTAGCATATTAGCATAGCATATTAGCATATTAGCATATTAGCATATTAGCATAGCATATTAGCATATTAGCATATTAGCATAGCGTGTTAGCATATTAGCATATTAGCATATTAGCATATTAACATATAAGCATATTAGCATATTAGCATATTAGCATATTAGCATAGCGTGTTAGCATATTAGCATATTAGCATATTAGCATATTAGCATATTAGCATATTAGCATATTAGCATATTAGCATAGCATATTAGCATATTAGCATATTAGCATATTAGCATATTAGCATAGTATATTGGCATATTAGCATATAAGCATATTAGCATAGCGTGTTAGCATATTAGCATATTAGCATATTAGCATATTAGCATATTAGCATATTAGCATATTAGCATATTAGCATAGCGTGTTAGCATATTAGCATATAAGCATATTAGCATATTAACATATTAGCATATTAGCATATTAGCATAGCATATTAGCATAGCGTGTTAGCATATTAGCGTATTAGCATATTAGCATATTAGCATATTAGCATATTAGCATATTCGCATATTAGCATATTAGCATAGCATATTAGCATATTAGCATATTAGCATATTAGCATAGCATATTAGCATATTAGCACATTAGCATATTAGTATATTAGCATATTAGCATATTAGCATATTAGCATATTAGCATATTAGCATAGCATATTAGCATATTAGCATAGCATATTAGCATATTAGCATAGCATATTAGCATAGCATATTAGTATATTAGCATATTAGCATATTAGCATATTAGCATATTAGCATATTAGCATAGCATATTAGCATATTAGCATATTAGCATATTAGCATATTAGCATATTAGCATATTAGCATAGCATATTAGCATATTAGCATATTAGCATATTAGCATAGCATGTTAGCATATTAGCATATTAGCATATTAGCATAGCATATTAGCATATTAGCATATTAGCATATTAGCATATTAGCATATTAGCATATTAGCATAGCATATTAGCATATTAGCATATAAACATATTAGCATAACGTGTTAGCATATTAGCATATTAGCATATTAGCATATTAGCATATTAGCATATTAGCATAGCATATTAGCATATTAGCATATTAGCATATTAGCATATTAGCATAGCATATTAGCATATTAGCATAGCGTGTTAGCATATTAACATGTTAGCATAGCATATTAGCATATTAGCATATTAGCATATTAGCATAGCATATTAGCATATTAGCATATTAGCATATTAGCATATTAGCATAGCATATTAGCATATTAGCATATTAACATATTAGCATAGCATATTAGCATATTAGCATATTAGCATATTAGCATAGCATATTAGCATATTAGCATATTAGCATATTAGCATATTAGCATAGCATATTAGCATATTAGCATATTAGCATATTAGCATAGCGTGTTAGCATATTAGCATATTAGCATATTAGCATATTAGCATATAAGCATATTAGCATATTAGTATATTAGCATATTAGCATAGCGTGTTAGCATATTAGCATATTAGCATAGCATATTAGCACATTAGCATATTAGCATATTAGCATATTAGCATAGCATATTAGCATATTAGCATATAAGCATATTAGCATATCGTGTTAGCATATTAGCATATTAGCATAGCATATTAGCATAGCATATTAGCATATTAGCATATTAGCATATTAGCATAGCGTGTTAGCATATTAGCATAGCGTGTTAGCATATTAGCGTATTAGCATATTAGCATATTAGCATATTAGCATATTAGCATATTAGTATAGCATATTAGCATATTAGCATATTAGCATATTAGCATATTAGCATATTAGCATATTAGCATATTAGCATAGCATATTAGCATATTAGCATATTAGCATATTAGCATATTAGCATAGCATATTAGCATATTAGCATATTAGCATATTAGCATATTAATATATTAGCATATTAGCATATTAGCATAGCATATTAGCATATTAGCATATTAGCATATTAGCATAGCATATTAGCATATTAGCATATTAGCATATTAGCATATTAGCATATTAGCATATTAGCATAGCATATTAGCATATTAGCATATTACCATATTAGCATAGCATATTAGCATATTAGCATATTAGCATAGCGTGTTAGCATAATAGCATATTAGCATATTAGCATAGCATATTAGCATATTAGCATATTAGCATATTAGCATAGCATATTAGCATATTAGCATATTAGCATATTAGCATATTAGCATATTAGCATATTAGCATAGCATATTAGCATATTAGCATATTAGCATATTAGCATATTAGCATAGCATATTAGCATATTAGCATATTAGCATGTTAGCATATTAGCATAGCATATTAGCATATTAGCATATTAGCATATTAGCATATTAGCATATCAACATATTAGCATATTAGCATATTAGCATATTAGCATATTAGCATAGCATATTAGCATAGCATATTAGCATATTAGCATATTAGCATAGCATATTAGCATATTAGCATATTAGCATATTAACATATTAGCATGTTAGCATAGCATATTA
>NW_026043408.1:0-41252 GCF_023856365.1 Brienomyrus brachyistius
GAGTTAGATGAAGGAGAAAAGATTACAAATTTGAAGATTATGAAATCAGGACATGTCAGCTAAGTCAGCCAAGGTGGGTCTTAAACATATGGACGGAAGTATGAGCGCTAAACTTAAACGGGTTCACTTGTAACCGCTGCCACCAAATTTCGTTAAATTGCTGGGGAGGTCCAGATACATGAGACAGGAATAGAAGGATTATTCTTTATTAATATACAGACGAGGGTTACAACCCTCCCTAGGGCAATAGAAGGGGATACCTGCCACGGGACATTCTAAAACGCTTAATGTGAAAATGCGTAACGCAACTTAATGTATTAAAACAGTCACCACAAATCACCAAATTTCTCGCGAATGTATCTGGCCATAAAGACTTACCTGACAAGAAATCAAAACCGAAATGCTAGGAATATGGACTTTAAGCCTTTTCTTTATGGGCGTCAATGGAGGGGAAAACGCTTGACGTAAGATGAAGTCCATATTCCTAGCATTTCGGTTTTGATTTCTTCCCTGGCATGGGTGACGGGTACACCACGTTCCCAAAGCCACGTTAGCCTCGAGCGAACTGCCCGGAGAAACCGCTCACACCAGCGCTGCAACCCGATCTCCTCCCCTTTTAAACACACATTTCTATGGCGTTAAATTAGTGCCAAAAGTCGTGCGCATAAAAACAGAAAATCCATGCTCTCTACGCGCTCGCGATTGCACAGCACTCACTCACTCGCTCGCCGTTAAATTAGGGCCAAAAGTCGAACCACGCGCGTGCGTGTGCTCGAGTGCTGAAAACCCATCCCCTCTACGCGCTCGCGTCTGCACAGCACTCGCTCGCTCGAATTTCCCGCTTCGTCTTACCGTATATAAAAGAATGGGCCAATGTACGGTAAATTGCATTGTGAATAAAATTTCTTAATACAACATCACAAAGCCAATTTAATAAATTCAAATCCTGGGAAGAACGCTCCTCAGATATTAGTTCTCGGGTTAGTGTTAGCAGACTATAGGCGAAACCACCTTAAGTGCTATCTGTTAATGTTTATTAAATTAGCATTAAAATGGAGAGGTTTATAATATCTTTTGTCCTTGTAGCTGCTAAATACACTCATTATTAAAGCCATAAAGTTGTCTGCCTACTACATTGGAATCTCCACTGAGTAAGTGTTTTTGATGGATTTTATTTAACTTTATTATACTCTGGTCCTTAGATCTAATGTCATACTTCTTCACTTATATTGTTTGTGAAAAGGTTTACCACGGTCAAACAGAGCAGCCACTACATCATCATACATGAACAAGCACCTCACAAAACAAAAACATTTCATTTTCATAATTAAAACTTTTGAATGGTAGGCCTAGTGTGTGGATCAGAGACAAGATCTTGACACCTCATTAACTATAATTTGTTCTGTGAACAGCTCAGATACCACCTTCTCGAAAGTCTTCTGCATAAAATAGAAATAGGATTCAGCGCGACTCCACTAAATTTGGATTACCTGGAGTTCCTTTGTCATCAGGAGCTGTATCTTCTGCAGGCCCTGTCTAATCACATTGAAGTACCTCCTGCTATCACCCTGGCTTTGCAAGAGCTCTTTGACCTTGTGAGGGCACATCTGGAACGTCCAGCCCCATGTGTCACACAGGAAGTCGCTGCCACCAATAGACGACCCAAGATTTTGATTGAAGAACAATGTTTGAAAGAAATGCTCCATACTCAACTTCCTGTGCCTTGCATAGCCACACTGATGGGTGTTTCAAGAAGAACAATCTTAAGAAGAATAAAAGAGTATGAGCTCTGTGTTAGGGAACTTGACAATTTGGTTTCTTCTGTCAAGAATGATCTACCAAATGCAGGCTACAGGATAGTCAATGCAGGCTGCAGTCAATGGGCTACAGGGTTCGGTGGAGAAGAGTTGCAGCCTCCATGCATAGGGTTGATTCCATGCGCATCATATAAAGGTTGTCAAGTCTTGGCTGTGTTGTACGCAGAATGTACCAGGGCCTTTGTCTCTAGTACACGTGGACACAAACCACAAGTTGATCCGGTTTGTATTACCAGCAAATTTATTTGGAGTAAACCCTGGGTGGATTGGTGTGAGGTGGTGGTGGGGCTTTGGAGAAGATTTCCTGCCGATCAACACTAGCAACTTATATCTATCTGTCATGGAGGTCTCGGGACTCACAGATATTCAGAGACATGTGGATAGTTTACCAGTGGTTTTCAGCAGGAAATAGTTATTACTACAAATTGTCACCCCCCCCCCCCCGCCCCCCACAGAAACTGGATCTGGCTATAGTGGGAAAATCTTTTTTTTTTTTTATTTGTGAGAACTTGAAAGCAAAACAAAACTTGGAAAAAATATATGCTCATTCACCAATTTTCTAATCTGGGGTCTAAAGTGGTCAGGCTTGCAAGTGTATTTGGTTATTTGTCTATCCTAGCCTGTTGCAGTGTATATTTCCTGTATATTTTGCATGTAAAAAATGTTGTTTGTTATGTCAGTGCTTAATATTATCATGTAGTCTTCATGAACTTTCTTCATCTTGGCCAGGGACTGCATTTGAAAAGTAGCCACTTGACTAAAATTGGCACATTTTCAGAAATGCCAGCAACAATACTGATAATGAACACCCCTCTAACTGACTCTCAGTTGGTTTAGAAAAAAGACTTTTAAGAGAAAAGAAAGCCTTCCTTTGGTTTTGCATTTTTCTCTTTTTTGTTGGCTGTGCACAATATATTAGAAGAATACCTTACAATTATATTAGTTAAGAAATAACAGATTGCGTATATACAATATTAAGGTGATGACAACAACCCTCACTGTCTCTAGGTGCTGCTTCAGACAGGGCATTCTGCAGCAGGGACACCACCCGTCGTGCAGCATCCAGCAAATCTCCCTATCACAACAGCCCACATAACAGAATAACATTAGTGTATGATTCAGTAGGGCTAGTCCAGGTCTGGAAAGTAGTTGGGCCAGATTTTTAAACCAAGAAATTTAGCTGGGCCAGACATTTTCAGCGGCCCAGTAAGCAACAGGTAATGGCATTTTAAACAAACACAAATCAAGGTACATTATTTTAAAAAACTACAACTGAACAGAATCTGAGAGCAATATTTTTTTTCACTTCTGAAATGAGAAAAATATTTTGGTCGTATCTGACCTAGACGCATCCCAAAGAAAAAAAATGCCTATTAGATGGTAAACAGACATAAAGAAAAAGGGAAAAATCGTCTATAATCATCATCCGCTTATACTGTGGTGATCCATTTCACCCACACAGGCATGATCACCATTAGCGGTTTCCACATTATTGTCGAGGTGACTATTCACTTTACCTCTGCTTTCTCCGACATCTTCCTGATTCTGCCGCCAACAAGGGGCTCATAGGGTGGAGACTGAGGGTGTTAAACAGACCAATCTTTTGTCACTGAATGCAACAAATAATGTATTTATCTGTCAAAAGTCCAGCACCAGGAAAAGCAACAGAGTGACAGTAGAAACTGTAATAATAATGGAAGTGCGCCGCCCTACAGGGAAGGAGGAGTGATGGGAGTCCCGGTGGTGGCTAAGCGCGCGTGGGGAGAGGCGTCGTACTGTGAGGCTTCATGAACTTCCGATGGGGCAGTGCTGTCATACAGCGGGGAGCCTGAGAGGGGCACTGTGGCCGGGTGCGAGAGCCCTGGGTAATGAGTTGTAGAGCTGCGCAGTGTCACGATCGGGTACAAGCAGGCAGGCGATCGTGCGGGCAAGGCGTGCAAGGAGCAAGCGGACAGGCAAAAACGGGAGTTTAATTAGGAAGCGCGGACGGGGAAACATCTCACGCATACAAACATCAATGACAGACACTGGACTCAGGTAAGACACGGACTGAAATACACAGGACTGAGCAAATTAACTAGATACAGCTGGGTACAAATCGGGAGAAAACACGTGGGTAATCAGGGGGCGTGGCACACAGGAGGAGCGGACGAGCCGGGCATGACACGCAGGAACTGAGAGCCCAAGCTGTTGGACATTCCACTGGACTAGGAGACTGGGGTGAGTGAGGAGGAGCTCATTGACCACAAACTGGGATACTGGCTGTGTGTGAGCAATGGGGTGGAGATTAAGGAAAGACGTTAAATCAGCATGCAGTGTTGCCTGGAAACAACAACAAATATACTAGTGTCACTGTACTAAAACAATATCAAAATAATGCCTATTTTTTATTCATTTTACTTGTAGAGTGCAAAGTACAAAGGAAAACAAAGAGTAACTATGGCGAAATAAATCAAAGCATGTCCCAGAATGATGGGCCTGAATGGATCAGGACAGAAGAAGGCGAAAGTCCTGTTAACGAGGTGAGACGATGCAGACACAGGCCAGGATGTGGGTATAGGCGAGAACAAGAGGGAAGACGGGGGCCCGAGACTCAGCATGGGGACAGGTGGGGGAGGGGAGGCACGGGCTCACCTGGAGCTGCTCCCGGAGGTGCCGCTATGACTCATGGGTAACATGCCGGAATGGGACGGCACCTGTAGGCTGGACCAGTTGTCATGGGAGGGCAACATGGACAGACAGGTAGACGAGCTGTCTGAATAAGCAGCTGCAAGTATAAAACAATAAATGAAGCAGGTATGTGGTGGGCAGTGTTACAGCGTCCTTAATATGGTCAATACAGAAAAGGCATGTTATCATGTTATGTATATACTGCCTCCAGTTACTTAATGCCTAACTTTAATACATTGATTGATTTGTTCACTGCTGCAGCCTGTGTCAACTTTCCTTTCAGACAGATGTAAAGTCCATTCTGTTTTTGTTCTGTGTAGTTTTTTTTGAACAGCATATGGCTGAATTCTGTTAAACCTCAGACTGAAGAAAATTGTGTTAATTGAAAAGCAAATATCAAAAACTCAGTCTGCAGGAATGTTTTTCTAAATATTTCTGTGGACTTTTGGAAATTTCACGAAATTCCATTGCTCCATTACATAAACACTGAGTGAGATTTCATTCCCATTACTGCAACGTATGAAGAGGATTATGACTTATTACTTTAGGTTATCGGACTGAGTGAGTTTTGGAAATTTGCTCTTCGATAACTGAAGCAGTGCTGTGAATGCAGAGGTTATATGCGTCGCATATCAACAGAACTGTATGTTTATGTCTTGTCTTAATTATTTTGATTAAATGTCTAACTATTCCCAATATGTGTGAACATACTTGGCCAAATAAAGCTGATTCTGATTCAGTCAGAGGGTAATCGTCGGTGTGCTGTACTATCGTGGTGACCCACACAGAGAGCTTAGGACCATGATTTCAGTGTGTGCTTGTGTGAGGGGACAGGCAGGGCGGCGGCTCACTGGGTGATGCACTCCTGTGGGTATAGGGGCTGGGATAGGGGGCGGAGCAGTTACTCCTCAAGGAGGAGTAACAGTCACAGCCGTGGGGGGAGGAGAGGGAGAGGGTGCTCCCAAACTGGGGGTGTGGGTTTGATGAAGAGCAGAGAGACCCTGAGCCTGGGATGAACCAGCTGCCTACTGAAACGAAAGCGGATAAAGACAGAAACTAGAACCTCAAACTAAACAACACAAACAACAATATCAAGTTATATTCAATCATTAAACCGTTATATATTTAATCTAAACAATAGTAATAAATATCGTTCCGATTCAAAATATCATTTACGGGTGAATCTTATGACTTGCATTGGGAAACAGGAAACGGGCCAAGCTGCAGGGCCAGTTCAAAGGCATAGTGCGAGGCGCCCAGAAAGGGGGCGAGGTCTGGGCGGAGTCAGCTAAAGAAGAAAAAGGCCTGACCTTTTTCTGGATGCTGTGGACTGTGTTTGTGTGTGAGCTGCAGCTGCATGTTCCTTACATTTTTTTTATTAACACCAGCACCGTGAGGTTTGGCCTGGACTGGGTCCTGTCCTGCATGGTTGAAGACATGTTGACTGATGGTCAGCCCGTGTTCTGTTGGATCCCACAGAAAGGAAATGGGAATCCCGTTTGGATCGGATGCTGACAGTTGAAAAAAAACTCATGTCTGTGTGTTATGAAAGAATATCAATAAATGTTTCCGAAAGGGGATGACTCATTTGGTAATTATTTACGGCTTATGTTATGGCTGAGAAATTTACAGTCTTTACTAAAGTCTGACTTCTTTCGAGTCACCTTTAATATAGATTGGACACTCTCTATGCTATGTACAATACTTATATAGATGGTACATGTTTACTTGCTTGCACAGATGGTTGATTAGGTAATTAGTGTAAGTGTGTGTGTGTGTGTGTGTGTGTCCAATCGCATGTATGTCCAAGGTCCATAGTAAGTAATATACACTGATCAAGAGATGCCTGAAAGTGGATGAAAGAGGACATTAGTGGGTGTATCACTTAGTGTAACGGGTGCAGGAAAATGAGCAGGACTGCAAGCCATATAATGACCCACTGTCCTTATCTAGCTCTTAATACAGTATGCATACAGTGATGTATCTACAATGGACAGCTACTATAAGCAGATAGCACAGTACAGGTGCTTAATCTGTATGCTATTTCCATCCATCCATTGTCCAAACCGCTTATCCTACTGGGTCACAGGGGGTCCGGAGTCTATCCCGGAATCAATGGGCACGAGGCAGGGAAGAACCCAGGATGGGGGGCCAGCCCATCACAGCTCACACTCACACACCATTCACTCACACATGCACACCTACGGTAAATTTAGCTACTCCAATTAGCCTCAGCATGTTTTTGGACTGTGGGGGGAAACCGGAGGAAACTAGCAGCTTTGTGTGGTAATTGTTTGTATTAAAAATACATTGGATCAAGTCAAATTATTTTTATGAAGAATTAACATCTAAAAGCTGCTAGTAGACCGTGGGAAAATAATTTTTCTATTTTCTTGCTGCCATCTCGTGGCCAAAAGTAGGTATTGCAATTTCCATCATATGTAAGAGGGCCTGCCCATCAGAGTAATGTACATCCTGTGACATGTATTGACTATCAAGACAAACTGAAACACGGTGTATTAGGCTGTCAATGAGTACTGGACTAGGGTGAAAAACTGCCTGATAATCTACCTATTAACTAGAAGAGTACAAACTGGAGACGGATCCCCTAATACAGAGGGATTAACGTCTGTGCCACATCCAGAACCATTCAGTGTAGGAGTCTGGTGGTTCTACTGGATACTGACAAGTACCCAGCCCCTTTGTTCCCTCTGATAATCATCAGTCCTCCTCTGAATGCCTTCACCACTCTATTCCTGAATAGGTACACATTTAAATATGCTAGCAAGATCAAGGTATTGGGATAACTGTTAGGTTCGCTGTTCAGAGAGTTGCAGTGAAAACCATCATACACAGTGGCCCTTTCTGGATAAGATTACCTCCCTCTGATCTAACAGGTCAAGATCAAAGCAAGGTGCATTGCAATGTCTGACACCCAGCACACTACAGCATATAAAATACAGGTATCCATCGCCTTCCGCATTTGGAACCAGGACCACTTGTTGCAAGTCAATTTGGGCGTATCTCAAGTTATACGAGAGAGGCAAGACATTAAGGACAGTATACACAGTACTGAAATAATAATGTACATATTAAACCACAGCACTTAATAAACAGATACTGCACTTACATTTCACAAAAAAAAAATAAAGCACAGATTGCACTAAGAAATCAAAAGATGCATGTGCTAGCAAACAGTGGGAGCTGAGGAAGAAGCAGTGGTGAAATACTTTATTGTACAGTACAGTAAGTTTCTTTTTATAGAATGAAATAGCATACAGGGGGCGGCATGGTGGTGCAGTGGTTAGCACTGTTGCCTCACACCTCTGGGACCCGGGTTCGAGTCTCTGCCTGGGTCACATGGGTGTGGAGTTTGCATGTTCTCCCCGTGTCGTCGTGGGGTTTCCTCCGGGTACTCCGGTTTCCCCCCACAGTCCAAAAACATGCTGAGGCTAATTGGAGTTGCTGAATTGCCCGTAGGTGTGCATGTGTGAGTGAATGGTGTGTGAGTGTGAGCTGTGATGGGCTGGCCCCCCATCCTGGGTTCTTCCCTGCCTCGTGCCCATTGATTCCGGGATAGACTCCGGACCCCCTGTGACCCAGTAGGATAAGCGGTTTGGACAATGGATGGATGGATGGATGCTGAGGCTAACTGGAGTTACTAAATTGCCCGTAGGTATGCATGTATGAGTGAATAGTGTGTGAGTGTGCCCTGTGATGGGCTGGCTCCCCATCCTGGGTTGTTCCCTGCCTCGTGCCCATTGCTTCCGGGATAGGCTCCAGACCCCCCACGACCCAGTAGGATAAGCGGTTTGGACAATGGATGGATGGATGGAAACAGCATACAGATCTTATAAGCACCTGTACTGTGCTATCTGCTCATAGTAGCTGTCCATTGTAGATACATCACTGTATGCATACTGTATTAAGAGCTAGACAAGGGTCATTATATGGCTTGCAGTCCTGCTCATTTTCCTGCACGCGTTACACTAAGTGATGCACCCACTAATGTCCTCTTTTATCCACTTTCGGGCATCTCTTGATCAGTGTATATTATTTACTATGGACCTTGGACATACATGCGATTGAACACACACACACACTTACACTAATTACCTAATCATCCATCTGTGCAAGCAGGTAAACATTTACCATCTATGTAAGTATTGCACATTGCATAGAGAGTGTCCAATCTATATTAAAGGTGACTCAAAAGAAGTCAGACTTCAGTAAAGACTGTAAATTGGCAGCCATAACATAAGCCGTAAATAATTACCAAATGAGTCATCCCCTTTCGGAAACATTTATTGATATTCTTTCATAACACACAGACATGAGTTTTTTTTCAACTGTCAGCATCCTTCTCGATTGTCAGAAGCTCTGCGCTAGAGGGAGGTTTACTGGTCTTATACTCTTCTGGCACCTTGTGTGATTCCTGACTTGGGACATCAGTTTGGCTCCTTCTGTATGTGGTTTACATTGTATTTGTTCTTTAAAGTTGCCCCTTCAGAATTAGACAGTGTAACCAGCTTGCCACATATTGCCTGGATGACATAAGGTCCGGTAAAATCCGGTTCCGTTCTTCCTCCTTTCCGTCCCCGCTTCCTCATGTTGAACAGAAGCGCCTCATCTCCAACATGATAAACTGTGTTTTGGTACCTCTTTTGTATTCGTTTACCACATGCCTGCTTCTGTTTTTCCTGTTACTAGGAGATGTTTTCAGCTGTTGTTGCTTATTGTCTCAACTACTTTATTTTTTTCATCAAAAAACGTGCCGTAGCTTTTCTCATCGGGAAGAATAATTGTGGAAAGCTGAAGTGGAAAAACATTCATAGCAAATTATTATTATTCACAGATCATTATAAAGAGTCATTTTCTAAAAGCATTAAGAACAATGTAATTTGCTGTTTCAAGATATGTTTTTAAATAACTACTTGTCAGTCATAAGAAACTCTTCAACACACATGATCCGATCTTGCCACAAATCATTTTTAATCTCACTTTTGTTGCCAGCAGTTCAGACATTAATGGCTGTGTGTTGAGTTATTTTGAGGGGACATCAAATTTACACCATTATACAAGCTGTACACTGATTACTTTACATTCTATCAGAGTTTCATATCTTTAACGTTGTCCCTTGAAAAGATATAATAAAATATTTACAAAAATGTGTGGGGTGTACTCACTTTTGTGAGATACTGTATATTAAGGGATTGATTGTCAATAATATCAGTAATTCCTGATGTAATGTTAAAAGAATAGAGCCTGTCTCACACAGTTCTAAAACAACCTCAAAAACAGACTTACCATTTTATGTCATCATTCGTTTTCTCATCCAGGCCATTGGTTTGGGGATGATATGCAGCAGTGATCAACGGCAGAACAGGGGCTCTGAACGCAGTATGGATTAAAAAGGAATTAACCATCTCTCTCAATATAAAATTAGGATCATTTATTCTCTACAGAGGCCCCCATAGAATAGTGCATCCATCCCCTCACTCATGTTTAGACAGACGTAAGGCAACAGGCCAATGACATTCAGAACAGCAACAACATCAACAATTGTACAGCTAGTTTTAAAATTTAATAAAAAAGACAAACCAATTAGGTAATATTAATGAAATTATTAAAATGTGCAGATTAATAGTCAGAAATAATTTGCGATTTTAAGAGCGGAAAGGATACATTAAAACTCAATTACATTTATCCCTTAATAATAAAAAAAAGGTTTTTGAATTTTACATCATGATAAATGAGAACTATATGTGATTACTAATTACTGTTGACTAATTTCCTGTCTGGACGTTTCCCTCCTCATTGTTAAAAGTCATTATATGTCTGGGTGCCAGTCAGTGGAAGCACACAGACATGTTGGCCAGCTGTCATATTCATTCAGCACCAGCCCATCAAGTAGAGAATTCAGCACCACGGACAGTGACCTGTGTTACAATGACATCAGGTCATTGGCTCTAAATATTTTTCTAGAAATAACTAAATGGCTCTATTGTAGAAATTTCCAGCCAGAGTCTTGTGGTGCGTTCGTTTTTCTCTCGGAACTTGGAAATTCCAAATTGGGTGACATCACATCCAACAATCTCCCGTTCAAGCTAGCACAACTCGGAACAAACATGGCTGCCTCCATGAATACGCTGCTGTGTTGTTGCTTTATATTTTAGCAGTTATGGAGTAAGATTATTATTTCAGACAAATAAACAAGAAACAGGAACTAGTCAAACCACATTAAAAGCTTTATAAAGTATTTTAGTACATTCATAGCGATATTCTTTTTTCGAGAGGCAAACAAACTACAAACAAACCAAAAACACTAACAAGTCTGGTAAAAATCTGATATTGCATGTTAGGATACTGTTTACGGTCACAATATGGTATTCTCTAAATCGAACACGTGCAATTACATTAATAATTACTAATAATTATAAATAATAATAATAATAAATGGGCGGTATGGTCGTGCACTGGTTAGCACTGTTGCCTCACACCTCTGGGACCCAGGTTCAAATCTCCGCCTGGGTCACATGTGTGTGGAGTTTGCATGTTCTCCCCATGTCGTCGTGGGGTTTCCTCCGGGTACTCCGGTTCCCCCCCACAGTCCAAAAACATGCTGAGGCTAATTGGACTTGCTAAATTGCCCGTAGGAATGCATGTGAGAGTGCATGGTGTGTGTGAGTGTGCCCTGCGATGGGCTGGCCCCCCATCCTGGGTTGTTCCCAGCCTCGTGCCCATTGCTTCCGGGATAGGCTCCGGACCCCCCGTGACCCAGTAGGATAAGCAGTTTGGAAAATGGATGGATGGGATAATAATAAATTTAACAAAATAAACATTTTTAAGGATTTGTAAAATAGAATTAATGTTGAGTGTGTAAGCCGCCATGTTGAAATTACGTCACAGGGGCAACTCGGACAAGAAGATTCTGTCAGACATTAACGTCATAAAAGAGGCGTTTCTAATGGGAAGTGATGTTTTTCGTGACGTTTTTGTCCGAGTTGGAGTGAAATAATCAAACGCAGCATGTGTTCCTATTTGAAGAGAATATTCTATTTTTATTCTAAGGAACTACAGAAAATCAGCTCTGCATGTGATCTCCCCTTTACTGCTCGAGCAGGGCACACGCACATCAACAAGTGTCAAGGCAGCAAGTGCATGCAAACAACTTCTCAGGACGGTTACAGTATAGGACCTTCAGAAAGAGCCAGACTGCGGCGTCATTCAGAGATTCCATTGTCTAAGGCTTGCACTAAAACATTACAGCATATTTAAACAAAGTAGCATGGCACCTGTGTCAGAATCCCTCCCTGCCTTGTTCTGTTCTCTCTTTGTTGTCCCCATTTAGCCAGCACATGTCACTGGCCATCCTGACTCCTCTTTTGATTGTGGGTTTTAAGGATATCAGTGGGTCTGTGTTTTCATAATTGTCCCCCAGGCCACCATGCTGCTCAGCCCTTGATTCCAACTACAGTTGCAATCAGGTGGTTCTCAATCTACTAGGACTGTATAACAGGATTGGCCACCTGTTCTACCTTTACTCGTTCAGCCGCATTCATGAGTCTGGCCTATAGGTTATTCAAATTTTGTCCTGCCAAATTTACCGGACAGGAGGTGGACACTGCAAATGAATGTGTGAATACTCCAATACCTACATCTTTACAAGTTACCTGAAGTGGTTTGGTAAATGATTGTGAGGTTGGAAGTCCTTCTTGATGTCTGTTTGCAGCTCATCCACCAGCAACTGCACGAGTTGTCGCTCCCAGAGGGAATCCCACTCTCGGTCCGCTGGAGGGTCCATCTCACTGTAGCTGGAGTATGTTTCCATCAGTCACTTGGCGTGGGGCTCACAGAATTTACCAGGCTCCTGTTTAATCTGACGCACCTTAGTCCAGTCCATGCATCTGGGGAACTTCTCTGAAAATCTCTGGCAGATTCTTTGCAGCTATACTTGATATTGGGTACTTGCCGCAACTAAGTAATGGGTTGTTGAATCAAAGTCCCGTTCCATGTCAAAAATAACCCCATTTTAGGGTTTTGTTAAACAACTGGTCTAATTTGGATGCAGAGGTTCTGCACGGAAGGCCCAGTCTCTGAAGGGCTGTGGCATAGCGAGGCCTGTTCTGCCTGGAATCCGGCAGGTCACTGGCAACATCCCCCAACTCCTTCATCTATAAGGTCGGGAAACCAGAACGTTTACTCCCCCTTATGGATAAGGACATACCAACGTTGGGGCAACTCCTGCTGCCTGAGTCTTCAACCAAGTCCAAAACAAAAGTATACAATGTTAGGAAGGGTAATTCAATGGTATGAGACTGAAACTAGAAACTGTAAATCGGATGGAGTTAAATAGCAATACTGTGGAAGAGGCATGGGAATTTTTTAAAAGCACATTGTTGCAAGTGCAAAAGAACTTCATACCCGTTTCCAGAAAAACTAAATCTAGGAAACTGCAACCAAGCTGGTGTCATGACCTGCTTGTACGATCCTCGTGTGTGCCACGCCCCCTCATTAACCATGTGTGCTGCCCCGATTGTAACCAGCTGTTTTCTGTCAGTTTGAGTAGTCCTGTGTATTTAGTCCACATTCAAGTCTGTTTCCCCAGTCCTGTCATTGAAATCTCTCGCTGTTGGTACCTGTTTTCATCAATAAACCCTCATTCCCGACTCTCCGTTTCCCGGATCCTTGATTCCTCGCTTCCTGCCTGTTCGTCCAGCACGCGATGTCACAGGTGGTTTACTACGAAAATTAAGAATAAAGTCAGGAGCAAAAGGGCTTTCTTCCACAAATGGAAATTAACTAATGATTTCAAAATAAAGCAGGAGTATCTAAGTCTACAGGTTTAGTTAATAACAGTTATAAGGATGACGTTAAAAGTTTCTTCCAATATTTTAACTCCGAAAGAGCTCTAAAAGCTGAAAATCACTCATTTGCAGGATAGTAAGGGCCTTATAATTGAAAATGAAATTGATATAAATGAGTTTAATGATTATTTTACAATGGCTGTTCACAGTAGAATAGCTTACCACCATTTAGTACAAATACAACGATGTCTATGACCAATATATGTATAACTGAGGCTGATGTGGTACAAAGCCTAGCTAAGCTCAAAATAAATAAATCGCAAGGCCCTGATGGCATCTTATCTATAGTTTTAAAAGAGATGAGGGGTATTATTAGCCAACCTTTAACTTTACTATTCCAGAAATCATTATCTGCTGGTGTGGTATCTTCTGATTGATGTTAGATCATGTCTCATGTCCAGAGAGGCTACAACAGGATCTGGATTTAATTAGCGACTGGGCTCATACGTGGCAGATGAAATTTAACATAGATAAATATAAGGTAATCCATGCAGGGAGCAGAAATATAGTAAATATAGTAAAGTACAGATATTTTATGGGTTCCACTGAAATAAAGGTAGCTGATTACGAGAAAGATCTCGGTGTGTATGTTGATACTTCCATGTCCCACTCTTGCCAGTGTGGGGAAGCATTAAAAAAAGGCAAAAGGATGTTGGATTAAACTCCACACACCTAGAGATGTAAGTCAAGAGAAGTGATGCTACGATTATATAATTCCTTGGTAAGATCCCACCTAGAATACTGTGTGCAGGTTTGGTCACCATACCTTCAGAAGGACATTGCTGCCTTGGAAAAGGTGCAACGTAGGATGACTAGAATGATTCCTGCACTTAGAGGAATGTCTTATGAGGAGAGGTTCGCTGAGCTGAATCTGTTTAGCCTCAAGCAAAGGAGACTATGGGGGGACATGATCCAGGTATATAAGATTCTAACAGGTCGGGATGCTGTTCAGCCAAATGACCATTTCAATATTAATTTAAAATACTAGAACTCGTGGCCATAGTGGAAATTAGCTGGAGAACATTTAAAAATGAATCTGAGGAAGCACTTCAATTCAATTCAATTTTATTTATATAGCGCTTTTAACGACATGCATTGTCACAAAGCACTTTACATTTAACCGGCCAGAACCCCACCAAGCAAGCCTGAGGCGACAGTGGCAAGGAAACTCCCTCTAGCAGGAAGAAACCTTGAGTGGAACCTAGACTCAGAAGGGGACCCCATCCTCCTCTGGGCGACCAAGGAGCATGAAACTGCATTTACATTGACATTCATTAGAGTTCATATAGTTATAAAGTCCCAGTTGGTTTCATGTAGTTATATCCAGGAGTCCAGGTGCGGGTTCACACGGTGTAGTCGGCTCGGTATCAGCTCGAAAAAGAGAAGATGGAGAAGAGTTATTGCCCTACACCTAACCGGCAGGACTAAAGCAACTATGACAGCCTGCCTAAAAGAGTGACCTGGAAGGAAGCACAGGCATGAGGGTTTACAGAGGTTTTGGCGTCAAGCCACCTCCCATCCACAGCTTAAGTGATCGGCGAGAGTGGCAGGACGACAGCACCAATCCCCCCTTTCCCCTTCAATCTCAAATAACTATGAACCTCCAGATTTCCCATTCACCTTAGAAAAGAAGATTTAACTATCCAAAAGACTGGCGAAAGAGGTACATCTTAAGCCTTGACTTAAAAGCAGAGATTGTGTCTGAGTTCCGAACACTAATAGGAAGTTTATTCCATAGCTGTGGTGCTTTATGAGCAAATGCTCTTCCCCCAAAGGTAATGTTCTTTATTCTGGGTACGGATAGAATACCTCCATCTCGTCATCTAAGTGTATGATTCGGAACGCAAATGAGGTCACTCACATACTGCGGTGCAAGACCATTTACAGCTTTATAGGTTAAGAGCAGTGTTTTGTAGTCAACACGAAATCTAACTGGCAGCCAGTGCAGTGAAGATAAAATTGGGGTAATATGATTATATGTTTTAGTTTAACTATTGCTAGTAGCGGTTCAATCAATGCTGGGAGCATCGCTGAATAATTTTGATGGAACAGGTTCTAGCATACAAGTAGATGAATTTGAAGATAAAATTAAGTACATCAGTTCTGACTGGTTAACCAATATTCAATATTCAAAATGTTCTGTTTAATTGAGCATATTTTTGGTCAAAAAGTTTCATAAAGTCGTCACTGGAAAATAACCAGTGGTCTGGTTATTAGTCAGCTTGGACACCATAGTAAATAGGAATCTAGGATTATTTTTGTTTATTTCAATTAGTTCTGATAGATACTAGATGATTTGGCGGCACTAAGAGCCTTTTTGTAGCTACCCATAGCCTCTTTCCATGCTAGTTCGAACACCACTAGTTTAGTATGATGCCACTTACATTCTGTAAGGACATAAAACTTATAGGTCCTGCAGGCCCCAACTCTGATCAGCCTGCATCAGTCTATTTCAGAGCTCCGCTGGCCCAGGCAAGACTGGACTCAACTCGTCAAACCACCCCTTTTAAGGAAGGCAAAGGCCTGCCGGCTCCTGAGAGACTGGATAGGAATAACTGGAGCAGCACAGAAAAAGCAAGACCTTTCACCCCCGGAGTGACCAGAGTTCCACAATCAATCCACAGCAACAACAGCTGTCAGCCTCCAGACACAGACACCTTTTCCACTATAAACAGGATAACTCAGCACACATAGATGTTAGGGACAAATACACGCATGTTTGGTCTCGTTTGAATAGGCATGAGACGAGGAGTATTATACTCTCAGATTTAAGGCAGTATAGCTTTTCCTAAGAGAAATACAGAAACTTCGGCTCAACCCACCAAACTGAGAGAGATTCTCTCATGGTAGAACAAGGGAATTACAACCACCCCCTAAAGTGATCTGATTGGCTGGGGACTTGAGAACCAAGGTCAGCAATGCCCCTAAAATTAACCATTGACCGAAATTAGTCAGTCTTCAGAAACATGCCATCACCTGGTCTGGATACTTAAGGAAGGGCTTCAGAAGTAGTCGGGGAGTCACTCTGTAATCAGAGCTCCCGCAGAGAACTGGGTGAAAGTCTATCTGTAGTCAGATACTTTCCACAGAACTTTGTTCACTCTCAGCTGAGGAATGTGAATACATGATATGAAGACAACTGGATCACAACTGGATCACGGGGGAATCATAAGCAGGGAAGAACACACAGGCAAACAGCAGCAGCAACATTAAAGGCAGGACTGAGAAGCACATTTATACAAGGCTAAGCAGGGAGCAAACTAGAGGCACCTGAAATGAGTAACACAAGGGCAGGAAGGAGAGGTAAAACAAACGCGGAACAGGCATGGCACGTTATACCACACTAGGGAGGAAACGGGAGGTTCAGGAGGGCAGGGTGTGGCAGGGATCCGTTTCAAAATTTAATTTTGGCTTGTACAAACCTTGGTAAAAGCTGCAAAAGATCGATCAACCACTTTCTGAGCTATTGTCTTAACAAACAAAGCATCTGTTGGGGTGGCGGTGTCTGGGGAATACCATGTGTAATACACCTTGTGAAGATTTATATGTAAAACAAAATATTTTTTGATTCTATCACACATATAGAAATTATCCATCCATCCATTTTCCAAACCGCTTATCCTATTGGGTCGCGGGGGGTCCGGAGCCTATCCCAGAATCAATGGGCACGAGGCAGGGAACAACCCAGGATGGGGGGCCAGCCCATCGCAGGGCACACTCACACACCATCCACTCACACACACACACCTACGGGCAATTCAGCAACTCCAATTAGCCCCAGCATGTTTTTGGACTGTGGGGGGAAACCGGAGTGCCCAGAGGAAACCCCACAACGACATGGGGAGAACATGCAAACTCCACACACATGTGACCCAGGCGGAGACACGAACCCGGGTCCCAGAGGTGTGAGGCGACAGTGCTAACCACTGCACCACCATGCCGCCCCTTATAGAAATTATTCTAGGTTTAAATAGTAATTTAGCTGAGTAACTAGGCTGAAATTCTAGATAGTTGCAATTTTAAGAATTATTACTATTATTCACAGCTTTTAAGCATGCAGTTGGATGACGGATGGATGGATATTCAGCCACCAGAAATGCCAATTGTTGTTAAGAGGATCAAAGTCTGCAAAGTAGTATGCAGGGTTTAAGGCCAGAACACAGCATACTCTCCGACAGAAAGCATAAAGTTCACTGGGGGAATTTCTGTGGCCACTGCCTGAACAGCATGTGTGGAGAATGTTTATGAGGGTCGAGCCATGCAGAGCTGCTGGCCCTGGCATGTAATGATGAATCACAAATCAGTTAAAAATCGGTGCAAATGCATGAAGATTTAAACCGGCTGATGTGGAAAATGAATCACTATTGTAGGAGTACTTCACAGTACTTTAACAGAAAAACTGGTGTAATATTACATTTGATTTCACAATGTGAGTTTGACGTCAGATGTCACTGCGTATCACGTCGACATCGTACGTCAGTTTTTGGTTTTGAGCGAACGCGAGATGATGAATGAATTTGAAACTGAGGACGGCACAGTGGTTAGTGCTGGCTTCGGTCCAGGGCCCTTTCTGTGTGGAGTTCGCATGCTCTCCCCGTTTTCGCCGGGGACTCCAGGTTCCTCCCACGGTCCAAAAGCATGCAGGATAGGTTGACTGGTGAGTCTAAATTGGCCCTGTAGTTGTGTGAGTGTGTGCGACCTGCGGTGTGTAGGTGACTGCCTGGGCTTGGTTCCTGTCTGCGCCCCTTGTTCCCGGGATAGGCTCCGGTCTCCCCCGCGATCTCAGTTGGGATTAAGTGGTTTCAGAAAATGGATGGATGGACGCACCGCCCGATCTTCAATTGGCGGTGTGGCAGCATATTAGCTTTCCGGTAATCACAAACGAGGAGGAAACAGCGAGAAAAGCACAGACAAGACATAAACTGCATGCAAACATTGTAATAGACTGATAACATACACAAACAGGTCCACTGGCACCACCGTGAGCTGAGTGAAGATTATTAAAAGGGCAAAGCACGCTAAAAAGCTGCACATGCAAACCTTAGCTTATTTATTTGATTTATTTTTTTTTATTTACTTATTTTGATTTGGGATTTTTTTCAACAGTATTTTATTCAAATTCAGTTGCACTGTTCACAACAGTGTCAACAGTTCAGAAAGATAAATATAAGAATATTTTTGAATATATTTGTCTGCAGCTCATTCTGCAAAAAATGAGAAAATTGTATCGTGAACTCAGAATCGTGAATCGTATCAAATGGTGAGTTGAATGTATCGTTACATCCCTAGTTCTTACAGTAGTACTATGGTATGGTGGAGCCACATGACAGGAAGGCAGTACATTGCGAAGTCTGTTAAGAACATCATTCGCACTGAACTGCCCTCCATTGACCAGCTGTACTTTAACTGCCACAGTAACAAGGTTCAGTCTATAATCCAGGACTCTGACCACCATCCACAAACACTGACTAGCAGATTCATGAACAGCTTCATTCGCCAAACAATTCAAACCTGCAGCTTTTGCATCCCCTGTAACAGTCATTTCCACGGCAGCTGCACTGTACAGCTGTTACTGCACTTTATCCACCACTGACCACGTATCATCCAGTTTTGTCCTGCTTTGTATCGCACTGTTTCTGCACCATGTTGTCTTGTACTCCCTTGTGTTGTTATGCACCATCTGTGTTGTTCTGAGCAGTGCCATGATGCAATATTACAAAAAGATCTTGAGGAAATGCAGAGTTCTGGAGGAGATTCTCACAGATCATGGCATGTGTTTATACTGAAGAAACTGTACAAATTGCTAGACATAAAACACAGGACTGGCAACTGTGGTACGTTTTAACACCTTGATAAAAAACTTAAAATCCATAGTAAGTAGGACAACCTCATAGAACCTTTACTAGTCATTGTTCAGAAGATTAACACGGATTAAAAACCATTACTATGAAAGCACGCTAATCAGTTAAGTTGATTATGTGGAGAGAGAGAAAAAAAACTGTCTTTGAAAAAGATCAACCATAGAACGAAGCTGCAGCATTGACACCCCCTAGTGGTGATTTGAAGATAGTTCTGTCTGTAGCAGCTAAGCAGTAGATTTGGCGTCAGGTGCCATGACAAACTCAGTGCTGCTCGGTTTGAACGGCAGAAGCACAAAAATAAAGGGGGCATCTACTGCACGCCCCCCACCCTTGAAAATGGTACAAATTATCATGCAACAGTTTTCTTAAGTAAGTCTTTTTGGGCGTCTGCAGAAACCTCCACGATGCGATTGCCCTGATTAAGAAGTGCGCAGCGGATACAATTTGGGATGCATCGTTCATCCGATTTATTAATATATAATTATTAGTATGTCTATATTATTTTAGAAACGTTACTTGACGAATATTTTTCATTGAGATTGATTCCCCGTTTAAAATTTTGGTGACACTTCATATTTTTTAAGAGAGACAGACAATTTGACGCATGCAATTTGCAGAAATATGTTGTGCCGCTATAAAGTACACAGGCAGCATGACAAACATAAGTACTCACTGAAGCCACGACATACGCCCGGCTGGCCCCAGCGGTACCCCTAAGAAGAAGGCTTTTTTCACAACCCACGACCATCACGAGGGCAAAAAAAACTGAATAGCCTAGAATTTAGTTAATTACAAGGCACATATTTATTGGAGCAAGAGCTCTAACATAAAACTACCTTGTAATTATAAAGTATTATGGCTGTGAACAATGTACAAACAGGCACAGAAAGTAAAATACTCCAAAAATGCAAAGAACCTAAATATTTTTGTTTCCACCGATTCACTCTTGATGTGTTAGGAGTCACAGTTCAGTAGCCTATTCTTCAGTATCTGCATTTAAGACCACCAACTGCTCTTTCTCCTCCTTCGCTCGTCGGCTCAGAGTATTGGACTTGGTAAGTAATGTTGCCCTTTTGGTTCCAGCAGCACTCTCTGCTTCCTCTGCCATGTGCTCAGCATCCTTTTGTAAACTCTCACATACACTTTCCAGTGAGACTCTCTTCCTCTTGAGTTCCTCAAGTTTTCTTTTTTGCTTTTCGCTCATCTTTCACCTTTGGTCAGAGGCGCTTTGGTTGCTCCCCCACACACTCTGACATGGTCGCATATAAGCCTCTGTGCAACAACTGTTTCCTCTGATAAGTTGCAGGTCTCCACCTCTATTCGTTCCACTTCGGCTTGCCCATAGGACAGCAGCAGCAAGTTCTTGCAGAACATCCAGAGGTCAGGATAAGGCCCACTAACTTTTTGATGTAAAAAGACATCAACTTTGGATGGTGCTGAAGGAATGAAGGATATAAAATCCAAGCCTTTTGCCTCATTGTGCAGGTGATTATCAGACTGCTGGGATATTGCATCACCTGTAATTACATTAATTACAGTAGATTAGATGCAGATCAACAATGTCAATACACAGAATCACATGTAGAATAGGAAAGTGATTTATAACCCAATTTTCCTATGATACCATAAATGTGCAATCATTTTAATTTAATCTTGAGATATCTCTAGGCTCATCAAAGAAAATATAACTGGGCTGATGCTTCTTTTCAAACACCAAGAGTCGGTCTTCTAAATACTGCTAAAATCTACGTGTTAACACTATTCAGTTCAGGGACGGATTATGGGTTGTGTGGGCCCCTGGGTAAAACGTTCGCGAGGCCCCCCCCCACCACCACCACCTGCACCACCACCACAACCACCACAAGTCAAGGGCCCTTGGCAGCCAAACACCCTCCCTATAGGGTCAGGGGACCTTGTAGGCAGAGGATCAAAGAATGTAGGCCCTCTAAAATAGACAAACGAAAATACATTGCTGATAAGCGTTGCAAATTGTTTTGGGCTTGGGGCCCACGGGCCCCCTGCACCCCAAGGGCCCCTGGGCAGCGGCCCCGCTAACCCGGTTTGTAATCCGTCCCTGATTCAGTTAGATGTGAAAAAAGAAAAGCATAATTTAAAAATAATATTCTGAACTATCCTATTCTTATCCTATGATTTACCAGCAGATATCCTGCCTGCCAACCGATTCTCCTGCGCAAACTTCTGCATGAGATTTCTCCTTTTCTGCTGGCAGTTATCTGGCTGGTGTGCATTTTGTTTGGGTCCAAGCACGTGTAGGATCACACATGCACATATCACAAAGCTTAAATTCCAGGTGGCCTGAGACAAGGCCTACCCTGGTACGAGAAGGCACACATCGACCTAGGCCCCAAAGGGGGGTTTGTGACCCCACACACATAGATAACCAGGGAGGCCAGCACTCCAACTTTTATTGCCCAAAGCTTTAACAACCTACAGATAGCAGAGTGGATCCCCAGGGACAGGGGCCCCTCGACTTGGCACACAACCCCATCCCCCGACGTCCTGCCTTACATACCACTCACCCAGCACCCCACAGAAAGTTTCTTTTAAGTTTGGCTTTTGTATATCTGTATATGTATTTACTCTTGACTACTAGTCTTAATATACAGATATGTACAGGTTATGTTCGAATGTGTCTTAACTTTTGGAGAATCTTTTTCTTTGTTTGACAAACCTTCTCCCCCCCCTTTTCTTTGCCACATTCCTCGGCAACCCTTATCTGATCTTTGTATTCTACCATGCCTATCTAAGGGTAAGATGTGCTTATGACATGAGAATATGTCATATAATGTCTGTATAAAGGGTAATATCTGTTGAGGTACAACCTAAACCACCTGTACCATATACTGGTGTGAGTAAAAGAACATAACATAATAGCATAATATAAGTAATCATTAATTAATCATCACAGATGGTATTTGGTGTGAACCGCTGGGCTGGTACGGCATGTTTGGTATCAAACCGAAGGAAAATCACTCCAGTTTCCAAATCTGGTCAGTGGTTACCACAAAAGTGGATATATCAAAAGTTACACCAGCCTAATGAAAATCACCATTACCACAGAAGTCAGTCTGGTCATAAATCCCAAAAGGACTGATACCGACCCCCTTCCGAAAGCCCGCCAAATGGATGGTCAGCCATTGGTCCAGGACTCGAATTCCTGGTCACTCCTAATCACGAACCTTATGCTATAAAACCTGGCATCTCAGAACAAAGCGGCGGAGAGGAGAGAAAGGCGGAGAAAAAGAGAAGAACACGGAGAAACAAGCAGCGTTCTTAAAGCCCGTCGGTGAAGACCCAAAGAACTGCAACTCAGCCCAAGCTTCACCAGAAGAAAGAACCGGAGGGACTCCACTCCAACAACCGCTGCAAACACCGCGCCTCCCTGAGAGCCATCACCCATCAGCTCATCAGCCACTGCAACCAACTGCAAAGACCTCCCTCTTTCCTGCATCCAAGTAAACCAACTTCCTTTCCTTTCTAACAACCTGAACTGTCCTATTCACCTGCTATATTCCTTTAGGTTTATAATCCTTACAAACTGCTTGCTTTGCAGAACAGTTTTTCCATTTTCAGGTTAATCATTTTAAATCTGTTCATTGCATTTTCATGATTACATCGTTTGTGTCTATTCCGTTATTTCATGTTTATTGTTTGTTAGGTGTAATGTCTGTCTTATGTTAGTGGTAGGAATAAATGCATGTCTTTTACACAACTTCAGCCTCCGTCATTGAGTGCTCACAATAGTCCCTGCCTCTGTGCGATCTGGCTACTACGCTCTGAAACCTCTAAACTCGCCTGAAATATCGCGAGACTCTCTCTCATTGGCCGTGAGGGGAGCTTCGCTACCGATCGTTTACATTACCTGGTGACGCAGCTCGCTGGACGAGCCTACTAACCCAGGTTATTAAGCGATACTGGTTATTAATGAATCCCATTTAAGTCTCACATTAACAGACTCACGGGGATTCGCAATTGAGTTTGGAGGAGCCGACCATTCGGCATAACAATTGGTTAATAATCAGCATTAAATAATAATTAATTAAAAGTTAATTAATTTCAAAACATATTGGTGGAGATATTAAAATTTACCTGAGCTAATAATTCCTACATAATTGGTGGAGAATGCGGGCACAAGGTTTAAACTTATTGTGAGCACACAATTTAAACTTTTTATGACTGAACGTACAGTTGAATAAGCGCTACAGTGAACTGGTTGGAAAAGTTGAGGATTAATCGCACTCAGGGCAATCTGAAGGCATATAAGCGGGAACATACGGGCTTAATATAGTTATTTTTATTTCTGTTATTAGTAGTTATATTATTTTGTTTTATTTTTGGTTATTTTATTTTTGTTTATTTCGTTAAAACTGCAGTAAACCTTAACCCTATGTCTGACGAGATTCTCAGATATAGCGCGTTGTTTCCAGGATCGATTCGGACGAGTTTCTCCGTTTCCATATATCCTGGCAGAGATCTCTCTATTAGCGAACAGGAATTCTTGTTACGAGGTTCTAACCTGAATTCTGTTGCGCTTGGACTCCCTGAGATAAGACCGATAGCTTAGCTACCTATCAGGATCTTACTCATATGTGTGTGCCTGCTTTAGACAAAGCAAGTTTAACACCACTTTGCGCTGCGAGCCAAGTGTGTGTGTAATTTGGAAATTGGGAGTCTCCAGTTCTTGAGACCCACCGTGGTTTCAGCATCATTTGCGACGAGATATAGTGCACTCACTATTTAGATCCGTCGCCGTAACGCGAGCGCTTCCTCGCTCCAGTAATAGTTTTAAGGGGTTAACCTGCGCAAGGCGCAGAAGGCCGCAAGCGGCATGTGCATGCATTAAACGTGTGTGACACTCATTGATCGTCGGCAACCGCCCAGCTATCTCTTTGGTTACGAGTGCAGTCTGCGAACGCCACTCTAACCACTTAGAGATCAGAGCCCTGAAGGCCTGCCTGACGCCGTTTTTTTTTTGGTCACCAGTGACCCTACCCCTTAGGCTCACTTGCCTGGGACCCCCCACAAAGGGAGCAACGCCCCATTGAGCCTCTAGTGGTCAGTCATAGAACTACCACTCCATTTCGAAATTGCGCCTCTAGTGGTCAGGCATAGAACTACCACTCCATTTCGAAATTGCGCCTCTAGTGGTCAGGCGTAGAACTACCACTCAATTTTAAAATTGCGCTTCTAGTGGCAAGCCATAGCAGTGCCACTCCATTGAAATTGCACCTCTAGTGGTCAGCCATAGTAGGTAAATAACATCTGAGTTGGGTCTCTGGTGGTCATCTGCGGTAATACCAACACGCATAATTGGACACACAGGTTCTTGCCTGAAAGCCTTAATCAACTTTTTAATTAACTTGATTACAACACATTAACATCTAATTAGGTTATTGCTGCATAACTAATTGATGTTTTCAATTGAATAAGAATCACAACTCATTGGGTTTGATTTCTGTTTTATCTCTTTGATTTATTTTAGGTCTTATTTCACTTTAGGCTTTCATTCACTCCCTCTCCCACAACAAGGGTACTTGCATAGAAGTTCAACCATTATTAACAACAGTCAACATACACAATCACATCGGAGAGTTGTTTGGTTCTGATCAGTTGAGCTCTTCCTGTGCTAGGTGCCTACCATTCGCTCTCTGTTGGTTGAGCTTGTCTGTGACTCTGCTGTCACTGCTTACGATCATACAGTTTGTCAGAACCGAAGGGGAGTTCTCAGCAATTGGACGCCCAAAAGCGTGCCAGCCCGGCTGCACCCACTGACTCATTAAGGGCAAGGCTGACAGGTACCTCAGGCGGTCATTACAACTTTTGAGCAGGACCTCGTCTAGGGTGAGTTCGGAGAACGGCCCTAGCTTGGACTCTCACTAGGGTGGGTGATACCTGAAGGCTATTTTGCCAGCCTTGGTCGAGTCAGGTCTCAGGTAGTGCAGCCGATAAGCTGAGCCCCACCTGGGTTGTCTCAGTTGTGCGTACAGAATACCCCCTTCCAAGTTGACATTGCTGGGGATCGGGGTAGTGGGAGCCGGACTCAGGCCTGCTTGGCTGGGATTGAGCTTGTGGGACGTGACCTGTTCAGGAGGGACACCTGACAGTGTTCAAACCTCTCCACCTGCATCACTAGCTTAACACCGCAACAATTCGGATAGGGACAAGTAAAGCAGAACCTGCTAGTGGTCCCCCTTCCGGTCAAAGCGGAGTTGTTCAACAGAGCCCAACCCAGGGGTAATCTGATCTGCAACAGCAAGCTAAGTTTGAATGCAGTCCCATTGCTTTTGAAGCTCTTGCTTCCCACTTTCTATTCCCAACTTCTCCTGTCATCTTCTGACACTGTCAGTAGTCACAGACCGACAATTTCCTGGATAAGGTTTTATCCTTTACCCCTGACTAGGGCATCTCTCCAGCCCTAGAGTAACTCACACTGTTCTAACCTGCAACAACTTCTCCCAGGGAGCAATTTTTGTTTGTTTATTTTGTCGTGGGTAACTATTCCCGTGGTTCACTACACCCTTCCAGTTACCCAGTGACAGGCCCCAGTTCTACTTTATTTTACTTTGTTGGTTTTATTTGTTCACCCAGATTTAGGTGTCAGGTCACCCACCTAGACAACCTCCAGTCTGAGTGTAACAGATTTCTGCGGCCACCCTGCAGTTGACCGAGTCACAATGATCCACATGGAAAGCCCCCTCAACCAGTGGAAAGATTTGGGTACCTGGCCTGATGTTGTGACTTCCGACTTCCTACCCAGTCGTGCCGATCTCATACGGTCCAAAGCAGCTAACCAAATTGAGGACGACATCGCTGAACTAATGGCCATGCCACCCACTCAGAAATGCGGGAGTAAAAGGCTAACCGAAGCACTCGGCTCCCTCGCACACAAACTTCTAGCCAGGTTGAAGACAAATGAAGAGGAAACGTCCTGTCTCCAGCAAAGGGTGCAAGCACTCCAACAGCAGGAGAGAGACACCCAACAACTTCTGGCTGAGACACAGAGAGATGCAGTCCAGGCCCAACATTGCATTGAGAACTTCAAGCAAGAACTCCAACAAAGAAGGTCTCTGTCCCATGAGGAAGAGGAGACAGAAGAAGGCACGATTCCTCAAACAAGCAAAAAGCTTCAACAGGTTTTGGAAGAGCTCAGAGCTGAAGCTGACCAGCAAGAACAGCAAGCCAGAGCCACCAAAGAGAACCTCGAAGCCAGACTGGACCAGGCCGAAACACTGTTCGACAGAGCCCACACAGAGCTCAAGAACAAGGATGCTCGGATCCAGGCCCTGGAAAACCATTTGGCTGAGGCACAGAGATGCCTGCACAAGCTGAATCACCAGCTAATCAGCTCCCAAGAACAGCTCACCGATGCCAGAACGAAACATCGAGCTGACGTAGTAGAGATTGACCGAATGAGACAAGAACTAATACAGGCATATGAGGTAAAGTCAGAATTTGGAGCCTCCAACAATTCAGTGATGGCACCGACTTCCTCTCCGACAGTGCTGTTTCCCCCAAGGCACTCAGACTGCGTTCAAGGGACCTCTCATCGGGACAAGTTACCTCCTTGCCCATCACCGGACCTTGAGGAACCAAGCGCCTGGAAGGTCTCTCTCAAAGAAGGCATCCCAGATGAAACAGGTGTACTGAAGCGATACCAACACCGGGTTACCACAAAGGAGCTTGATAAAGTAGCTCGAAATATCGACATGTTTACGCCTGACCCCATGGGGGGCCACGACATTCATACCTACCTCCAAGACATTGACTTCCACCTCCAAAGACTGGACAATGTGACCAATGAAGACAGAGCCTACCTCATCAGGATCACATCCAGCCTGGAGGTCCGCAGCTTCCTGGATCGACAGCCCAGTCGAATCAAGGCCGACTCTAAGCTGCTACACGAAGCACTGATTCAAGAGTTTGCTGATCCTGAGTCGGAACAAGGTATCAGTGTCGCCTTGGATGTCAAACAGAGCAGACAAGAGACTCCCCTAGCCTACTACAATCGCCTTCGTCGGGCATATTTTGGGTCCAAAAATGAGGCAGACATGGAAGAAGATGCAACCTTCAAGGCTCTCTTCCTTCGGAATCTCCACCCAACCTTAAATCACTACCTTGGGCTCATGGCTTGTCCCCACACCATGACAAGTCAACAACTACGAGACCTTGCAATCAAGGCATACCACAAACAAAGAGCAGCAGCCGAGAAAGCAACTAAAGCGACGGCAGTGCTAAATCTTGGCATTACAGACTCCGACCTGGCATTGGAAGGTGGCCACCCTCATCCGCAACCACCAATCCATGACCAAGGTTGGAGAGCAGCAAGCCACAGTGAGCGTTACCCTGGCCCGCCTCCACAGCAGTTGAAGACCCGGCCAGACCAGTGGGAGGCACAGCGCTCTCTTAACCAACGGAAACCAAGACCCACAGAGCCTTGGAATAAGCGGGGAGATCGGCTAGGAAGCCAGTTCTCTAATCCTAGCTCTCCACTAAGTTCCCGACGGAATCAACCGCGGAACTGGAAAGACAGGAGGAAAAGTTATGAACCAGACTCGAAGCCTGGACAAACCACGGAGAAAGATGAGTGGGTTCTACTCCAGTTGCTGCGTGATTTCTTTGCTCAGCATCCCCTCAAGGGTCAAGAGGACTTTCGGAAGAAAGATCCAAAATGACTAGGACTGAAGCACAAAACACGCACGACCCCACAATCCTCACCAGAACCCAAACCAGACAATGCCCCCAGACTCCCTTGGATGTCAGCCCTAAGTAACACTCAACAGCCATCAGCTTTCCCTACCAGAGATATTGGAACAACTGAAGACGTCCCACCTCAACTAGAAAAGCTGCCGACTCAAGCCTGGTAAGAGCACCTGATGTTGCCGTCACCAATACAGAGCTCAATCAAGAGGATGAGCCCCCACCAGCACCTGACAACGCTGTCCTAGTTGTGTGCCGTGACTCAGAAGAGCACCACCCCTACTGTAGTGAGGCCTCACCAATTCCTGGCCAGGCCCTTGTGCCACAGCTCCTGGGAGATCTGGTGGAAAGGGGGGTAGCCAAGAAATTCTACCTCTCCATCACCCTGGAAGATGTTCTCACCCTGGAGGCCCTCATCGACACTGCAGCAGACATCACCGTCATGTCAGCCAGTCTTTTCTGCCAAGTGCAGCACCTAGCCGCCCAGAAGAACAAAACCCTCCAACCGAGGAAATGCTCTTTGGACGTGCAGGCATATTCACCAGTGGGCACCAGGATGGATCACATGATACCCCTCAATTGGTCCATTGGTCCCATGAATGTAATGCACCCAGTATACATTTCCCAACTTGAGTCCATTCCTCTCCTCATTGGGAAAGATTTGCTGAACCGGTTCGAGCCGATGTTAGACTTCCAACGTTTGAAAATTTGGGCTCAAGTTATAGAACCACTGCCACTGTGGAAACCTGACGCAGCCACACGGGAATGTCAAACCCTGGCTGCATCCTCAGACCTCACTCCACACCATGGAGAGTACCCAGCTGGAGATCAGTGTCATGACACGAGAGACCCATGCCAGCACCATGACTCCTTCCTGTGTAGGCTGGACCCTACCCCAGGATCCTTCAGCCCCAAGATCAGGAAAAGCATATGGCTCCAAGGCATGGAAGTCACAGATGTGGTAATGACCATGGGGATAGAAAAATTCCCGGTGACAAAAGGGACTGTATGTGACATGGAGCTTGTTGACAACCAACACCTGACAATCCATGCTATAACTGCCCAGCCTGACACAGTACAGTCACCCAGCTGCCACTACTATTCTCGGGAGGGACCAGCAGCACCCAGCATATAGACGCCAATAGAACCATCGCAACACCACTACGTTGATGAGAATGTCTCTCAAGACATGATCACCATTTATGTAGATGGATGCGCATTCAAACAAAAGGGGACCCTGAAAGCTAGAGCAAGCATTCTGGGGCTCAACGACGACCTCGTCCCACCACAACAGCTCAAGCTCTGTCCTCACACATCGCAGTATGCGAAGCTGGCAACAATCTTAATCGCCCGGGAGGTGGCCTCCGAACATGGAGTAGAGTACCTGCTGATCTGCAAAGACTCCAGCTATACACGTCTCAGCTTCATGTGCTATCTCCCTCACTGGACACAGAATGGCTTCAAGACATCAGGGAACAAGCCAGTCAAACACCATGACCACACGGATGCACTTGCCAAAGCAGGAGCACTGCATGGTGATTCATGGGAGTTTTGTCCCCTCCCACCCACCCACGCTGTCCAGATCGTCACCCGCAGTCACAGCCGAGCATCTGCCCCACCGCCAACGATTTCACTGTTGGAACTTTCCCCTCAGGTTTCCAACTCCGACATCGTCTCCCTCCAGCCCACTGATTCTGTGCTCAGCACGGTCTTCGATCACCTCCGCGACCCCGCTGCGAACTCGATCTCCACAACTGACCAAGAATCCCTGCCTGACCTCCATCACCTGATGACGGCTTTATCCTCTCTTCATCTTGCCGAGGGCGTACCTCTTCATGTCCCTGATGCCCACACTTCACCACGGCTCGTGGTCCCTCAGGCACAAAGGGGGGTCATGCTACTGTACGCCCACGACGCACCCTGTGCAGGCCACCGCAATGCCAAAACAACCTATGAGGCACTTAGTCAAGTAGCCTACTGGCCTAACATGCGACAGGATGTGACGGAATATGTGAAAGGATGTCTGGTCTGCTGCCAATTCCAACCAAAAGAAGGACAACTTTTCCAGTTCAAATCTCCCCAAAACCCCCAAGAGAGAAGAACAAAGAGGAAGGGAAGGAGAGAAGGTCACAGATAGGGTAGACCAATGTGGTGGGCTTGACTACTGATATCTGGGTGATCTTGATGTTTTTGTTTATCTGTTTGTTTGTTTTGATAACTTCTCATTTTCTTTGGTTGTTGTTTTTGGTAAGGACCTGGGGTGGCTCACGCGTGCCCGGGAAATTACTGAAGAGGATCCGGTTTTGCATTTTCTTGTCACGTTTGTTTCTTTACAGTTGTCCTCTGGCCGAGAATTGTTGCCACTATATCTTTTTCCTGTCCCCTTTGCACAAGGGTGCACCACACTCCGAATCGGTCTTGACTCACCCCCTCACTCCTAATCCGGTCCTTATTTTCTATCCCCTTACCACTAGGATGACGCTGCCCTGCTACTAGCGTTACTCAGCCAGGAGGGGTGAGGCCCCAGTCCAAGAGGGCATCCCCTGGGCCTCCGTCAGGCATTGTCTTCCGGGAACAGCCCGGTCTCTTGATTACTAACTGTTGTACCCACATACAGCGAGTATTCGTCTGACGATGTCGACCGAGCCCATTACCTCCATGAGAGACGCCAAACGAGTGGGACAGGTGTCCGATGGACCCAGGATGCCATGCATCATGCTGCCGTGGACACTACCCACCACATGCTGGAGCAGTTACCCAACGACCGTGAACCAAGCTGAGTCCAATCGACTGCCTGGACGCCTTGCTGGGAGCTGCAGCACCCTGTTCGACAGAGGGTTCACCACTCCTTGCTGTCCCAGAAGCCAGGGGCCAGCCCTTGCGCCTCCTCCCTGTCCATCCAGTCACTGTACCACCCAGAGTGCCAAAAAAAACGGGACCTTTCATGTGCCTCGTTGCATGTGGATTATCCTGTTTCAACTTCCGTCGCCTGAATGATGGCAATGCCATCATCAGCCGAAAGGGGGGATATGTAGGATCACACATGCACATATCACAAAGCTTAAATTCCAGGTGGCCTGAGACAAGGCCTACCCTGGTACGAGAAGGCACACATCGACCTAGGCCCCAAAGGGGGGTTTGTGACCCCACACACATAGATAACCAGGGAGGCCAGCACTCCAACTTTTATTGCCCAAAGCTTTAACAACCTACAGATAGCAGAGTGGATCCCCAGGGACAGGGGCCCCTCGACTTGGCACACAACCCCATCCCCCGACGTCCTGCCTTACATACCACTCACCCAGCACCCCACAGAAAGTTTCTTTTAAGTTTGGCTTTTGTATATCTGTATATGTATTTACTCTTGACTACTAGTCTTAATATACAGATATGTACAGGTTATGTTCGAATGTGTCTTAACTTTTGGAGAATCTTTTTCTTTGTTTGACAAACCTTCTCCCCCCCCTTTTCTTTGCCACATTCCTCGGCAACCCTTATCTGATCTTTGTATTCTACCATGCCTATCTAAGGGTAAGATGTGCTTATGACATGAGAATATGTCATATAATGTCTGTATAAAGGGTAATATCTGTTGAGGTACAACCTAAACCACCTGTACCATATACTGGTGTGAGTAAAAGAACATAACATAATAGCATAATATAAGTAATCATTAATTAATCATCACAGATGGTATTTGGTGTGAACCGCTGGGCTGGTACGGCATGTTTGGTATCAAACCGAAGGAAAATCACTCCAGTTTCCAAATCTGGTCAGTGGTTACCACAAAAGTGGATATATCAAAAGTTACACCAGCCTAATGAAAATCACCATTACCACAGAAGTCAGTCTGGTCATAAATCCCAAAAGGACTGATACCGACCCCCTTCCGAAAGCCCGCCAAATGGATGGTCAGCCATTGGTCCAGGACTCGAATTCCTGGTCACTCCTAATCACGAACCTTATGCTATAAAACCTGGCATCTCAGAACAAAGCGGCGGAGAGGAGAGAAAGGCGGAGAAAAAGAGAAGAACACGGAGAAACAAGCAGCGTTCTTAAAGCCCGTCGGTGAAGACCCAAAGAACTGCAACTCAGCCCAAGCTTCACCAGAAGAAAGAACCGGAGGGACTCCACTCCAACAACCGCTGCAAACACCGCGCCTCCCTGAGAGCCATCACCCATCAGCTCATCAGCCACTGCAACCAACTGCAAAGACCTCCCTCTTTCCTGCATCCAAGTAAACCAACTTCCTTTCCTTTCTAACAACCTGAACTGTCCTATTCACCTGCTATATTCCTTTAGGTTTATAATCCTTACAAACTGCTTGCTTTGCAGAACAGTTTTTCCATTTTCAGGTTAATCATTTTAAATCTGTTCATTGCATTTTCATGATTACATCGTTTGTGTCTATTCCGTTATTTCATGTTTATTGTTTGTTAGGTGTAATGTCTGTCTTATGTTAGTGGTAGGAATAAATGCATGTCTTTTACACAACTTCAGCCTCCGTCATTGAGTGCTCACAATAGTCCCTGCCTCTGTGCGATCTGGCTACTACGCTCTGAAACCTCTAAACTCGCCTGAAATATCGCGAGACTCTCTCTCATTGGCCGTGAGGGGAGCTTCGCTACCGATCGTTTACATTACCTGGTGACGCAGCTCGCTGGACGAGCCTACTAACCCAGGTTATTAAGCGATACTGGTTATTAATGAATCCCATTTAAGTCTCACATTAACAGACTCACGGGGATTCGCAATTGAGTTTGGAGGAGCCGACCATTCGGCATAACAATTGGTTAATAATCAGCATTAAATAATAATTAATTAAAAGTTAATTAATTTCAAAACATATTGGTGGAGATATTAAAATTTACCTGAGCTAATAATTCCTACACACGTCATCTCATGTACAATCGAGTACTTCAGAGGGCATTTATCCAAGGCCTTTTTGCACATTTTTGAGAGCACAATCTGGCAATTTTTTTTAATCTGAAGGACACCAAGGTCACTTCCACTGCCTTTGGCTCCTGACTGTCTCTGACAAAAAGATGGTTTGTCAAATTTCCAGAATCTTTCTGCACACTCAGCCCAAGGTTAACACTACCTCAGCTGTACATATCAAACCAGCTCAAACTCCATGTTATTCACATATTTTTTACTTCACAATTGTTTGATACATTTGTATGTAAAGATACCAGTGAATTCACAGAAGTCCCACCTTGATGACAGCCATTCCTATATCCACCTCCTTTGGACTGAGCCAGAGTTTTTGCCTGTACAACAGCTGTACATGTTGCTACACAACACTTAAACATTCTATTTCCTCAATGAACTATTTTTTTTGCAGCAAAAGCCATGAAGCAGCAATAAAATCTTTAAAATATGCTTACCAATAAATATGGTTCTCCCATTTAAACACATGTAAAGATAAACCATGGATATTTAAAAATCATGGGTTCGTTAATGAGTTTAAATGTTATTGAATGGCTTACCTTAAACTTCTCCAGTAAGTCTTCAGCGGTGGAGTGGCTCATGTACTGTGATCCCAGAACCAGGACTGCACTCGAGAGCCATTCTCATAATTCACCCAATACCTGACATGCACATCCAGTTGTTTTCTTTTGATGGTCCTGTTCATACTTACGTCAAACATGACAACGAAGCTCCCTTTTAATATATGGAGCGAGTCCAAATCGCGCAAGAAAAGCGGTTTTATCTTTACCACAAGTGACCCTGCGAGTCAGGGAACATCACCCTGGAGACGGTGTGAATGTCATCATTGGACGTATAGGAGTGATGTCGGCAAACCGTTTGCAAAGCCCATAGCACTTCTGCTTTCAGTGTGGGTTGAGGAGGATGTACTGAAGGCATTATTTGTCATGGGATCCGGAGACACTGCCAAAACGGGTGTAGGCCTATCTTTAGAGGTTGTACTTATCTCCACTGAATAAACATAAATCTGGGCTTATTCTATACTGAACAAAAATATAAACGCAACACTCTTGTTTCTGCTCCCATTTTTCATGAGATGGACTTAAAGACCTACAATTCATTCCAGATACACAATATTACCATTTCTCTCAAACATTTCTCACAAATCAGTCTAAATGTGTGATAGTGAGCACTTCTGCTTTGCTGAGATAATCCATCCCACCTCACAGGTGTGCCACATCAAGATGCTGATCTGACATCATGGGTAGTGCACAGGTGTACCTTATACTGCCCACAATAAAAGGCCACCCTGGAATGTGCAGTTTTTTGCTTTATTGGGGGTCTGGGGACTCAGAACCGGTCAGTATCTGGTGTGACCACCATTTGCCTCATGCAATGCAACACATCTTCTTCGCATAGAGTTTATCAGATTGTCAATTGTGGCCTGTGGAATGTTGGTCCACTCCTCTTCAATGGCTGTGCGAAGTTGTTGGATATTAGTGGGAACTGGTACACGCTGTCGTATACGCCGGTCAAGCACATCCCAAACAAGAGCAGCTGACCTGAGAAATAAGAAATAAGCTAAGCTGGAAACCTGGACCCTCCGACCAAGAATGCGTGAAGTACCCTCAGAAGGTCTACTAGAAGATGTACGTAGAAGACTACTACAGATCAGCTGATCTACACCACAGCAACAGTGATCCTTGAGCTGGAGCCGGACCGTCTTTGAAGACTCCGTAAATCTCCGTATAATAATATATATCTACGGGAACGAGAAAGGAGAAAGCAGAGAACAAGAACAAGATTTGTAAATGTAAGATTTGAAGGACCCCCGGCATGAAAAATAGAATAGTTCTCGTCATTAGTGAACATGTGTCTCGTCATTGTGTATCATGGACAGTAAGAGGGGGATCAATAGAGTGTTGTTATTATAACGTCTAAAAAGTCTGTCGATAAATCAATAAGAAAATAAATGAAGTCGTTTTCGCGAACACGCGAACAGGGGCCGGACCGACTGTAGGGGGTGTGGCCAGAGACAGCCATAGCTGTCAAGTCTCCCGTTTTGGCCGGGAAACTACCGTATTTTACTTCTCTTTCCCGCCGTCCTCCCGTATTAGTATTTTCCCGTAAATCTCCCTTATATTATATAGTTGCTGGATAGTGTAGTGGTAAGATCGCCGCCTTTCACACGGGAGACCGGGGTTCGAATCCCGGTTGTGGCCAAAAATATATTTTATATATTTTATATATTTATATTTATATTTATATTATATTTTATATAATTTATATTATTTTATATTTCCTGTCTTAAAATGTAAGGGATACTGGAGCCTCCCGTTTTGGCCGGGAAACTACCGTATTTTACTTCTCTTTCCCGCCGTCCTCCCGTATTAGTATTTTCCCGTAAATCTCCCTTATATTATATAGTTGCTGGATAGTGTAGTGGTAAGATCGCCGCCTTTCACACGGGAGACCGGGGTTCGAATCCCGGTTGTGGCCAAAAATATATTTTATATATATTTATATTTATATTTATATTATATTTTATATAATTTATATTATTTTATATTTCCTGTCTTAAAATGTAAGGGATACTGGAGCCTCCCGTTTTGGCCGGGAAACTACCGTATTTTACTTCTCTTTCCCGCCGTCCTCCCGTATTATTTTCCCGTAAATCTCCCTTATAATATATATATATATATTATATTATATAGTTGCTGGATAGTGTAGTGGTAAGATCGCCGCCTTTCACACGGGAGACCGGGGTTCGAATCCCGGTTGTGGCCAGAAACAACTGCTATCACAACTAGAGATTGATGAGGTACAACACGATTGCTACGACAAGGGGGAGCCAGGACGACAGGTCAGGGGGGAGATATCATCATCCCCACATTCCGAGATTGGGTACCAAGCCCCATATATATTAGTAGGCTGAATACAAGAGAGACTAGTAGGCTGAATACAAGAGCAGCTGACCTGAGAAATAAGAAATAAGCTAAGCTGGACCAAGAATGCGTGAAGTACCCTCAGAAGGTCTACTAGAAGATGTACGTAGAAGACTACTACAGATCAGCTGATCTACACCACAGCAACAGTGATCCTGGAGCCGGACCGTCTTTGAAGACTCCGTAAATCTCCGTATAATAATATATATCTACGGGAGAAAGGAGAAAGATAAAAATAATAATAATAATAATAAAATAATTTAATAATAAGAGAAAAATAAGAGAATAGTTCTCGTCATTAGTTCTCGATAGAATAGTTCTCGAACATGTGTCTCTGTATCATGGACAGTAATCAATAGAGTGTTGTTATTATAACGTGTGTCTGTCGATAAATCAATAAGAAAATAAATGAAGTCGTTTTCGCGAACACGCGAACAGGGGCCGGACCGACTGTAGGGGGCGTGGCCAGAGACAGCCATAGCTGTCAAGTCTCCCGTTTTGGCCGGGAAACTACCGTATTTTACTTCTCTTTCCCGCCGTCCTCCCGTATTAGTATTTTCCCGTAAATCTCCCTTATATTATATAGTTGCTGGATAGTGTAGTGGTAAGATCGCCGCCTTTCACACGGGAGACCGGGGTTCGAATCCCGGTTGTGGCCAAAAATATATTTTATATATTTTATATATTTATATTTATATTTAAAAGCCTGAGGCGACAGTGGCAAGGAAACTCCCTCTAGCAGGAAGAAACCTTGAGTGGAACCTAGACTCAGAAGGGGACCCCATCCTCCTCTGGGCGACCAAGGAGCATGAAACTGCATTTACATTGACATTCATTAGAGTTCATATAGTTATAAAGTCCCAGTTGGTTTCATGTAGTTATATCCAGGAGTCCAGGTGCGGGTTCACACGGTGTAGTCGGCTCGGTATCAGCTCGAAAAAGAGAAGATGGAGAAGAGTTATTGCCCTACACCTAACCGGCAGGACTAAAGCAACTATGACAGCCTGCCTAAAAGAGTGACCTGGAAGGAAGCACAGGCATGAGGGTTTACAGAGGTTTTGGCGTCAAGCCACCTCCCATCCACAGCTTAAGTGATCGGCGAGAGTGGCAGGACGACAGCACCAATCCCCCCTTTCCCCTTCAATCTCAAATAACTATGAACCTCCAGATTTCCCATTCACCTTAGAAAAGAAGATTTAACTATCCAAAAGACTGGCGAAAGAGGTACATCTTAAGCCTTGACTTAAAAGCAGAGATTGTGTCTGAGTTCCGAACACTAATAGGAAGTTTATTCCATAGCTGTGGTGCTTTATGAGCAAATGCTCTTCCCCCAAAGGTAATGTTCTTTATTCTGGGTACGGATAGAATACCTCCATCTCGTCATCTAAGTGTATGATTCGGAACGCAAATGAGGTCACTCACATACTGCGGTGCAAGACCATTTACAGCTTTATAGGTTAAGAGCAGTGTTTTGTAGTCAACACGAAATCTAACTGGCAGCCAGTGCAGTGAAGATAAAATTGGGGTAATATGATTATATGTTTTAGTTTAACTATTGCTAGTAGCGGTTCAATCAATGCTGGGAGCATCGCTGAATAATTTTGATGGAACAGGTTCTAGCATACAAGTAGATGAATTTGAAGATAAAATTAAGTACATCAGTTCTGACTGGTTAACCAATATTCAATATTCAAAATGTTCTGTTTAATTGAGCATATTTTTGGTCAAAAAGTTTCATAAAGTCGTCACTGGAAAATAACCAGTGGTCTGGTTATTAGTCAGCTTGGACACCATAGTAAATAGGAATCTAGGATTATTTTTGTTTATTTCAATTAGTTCTGATAGATACTAGATGATTTGGCGGCACTAAGAGCCTTTTTGTAGCTACCCATAGCCTCTTTCCATGCTAGTTCGAACACCACTAGTTTAGTATGATGCCACTTACATTCTGTAAGGACATAAAACTTATAGGTCCTGCAGGCCCCAACTCTGATCAGCCTGCATCAGTCTATTTCAGAGCTCCGCTGGCCCAGGCAAGACTGGACTCAACTCGTCAAACCACCCCTTTTAAGGAAGGCAAAGGCCTGCCGGCTCCTGAGAGACTGGATAGGAATAACTGGAGCAGCACAGAAAAAGCAAGACCTTTCACCCCCGGAGTGACCAGAGTTCCACAATCAATCCACAGCAACAACAGCTGTCAGCCTCCAGACACAGACACCTTTTCCACTATAAACAGGATAACTCAGCACACATAGATGTTAGGGACAAATACACGCATGTTTGGTCTCGTTTGAATAGGCATGAGACGAGGAGTATTATACTCTCAGATTTAAGGCAGTATAGCTTTTCCTAAGAGAAATACAGAAACTTCGGCTCAACCCACCAAACTGAGAGAGATTCTCTCATGGTAGAACAAGGGAATTACAACCACCCCCTAAAGTGATCTGATTGGCTGGGGACTTGAGAACCAAGGTCAGCAATGCCCCTAAAATTAACCATTGACCGAAATTAGTCAGTCTTCAGAAACATGCCATCACCTGGTCTGGATACTTAAGGAAGGGCTTCAGAAGTAGTCGGGGAGTCACTCTGTAATCAGAGCTCCCGCAGAGAACTGGGTGAAAGTCTATCTGTAGTCAGATACTTTCCACAGAACTTTGTTCACTCTCAGCTGAGGAATGTGAATACATGATATGAAGACAACTGGATCACAACTGGATCACGGGGGAATCATAAGCAGGGAAGAACACACAGGCAAACAGCAGCAGCAACATTAAAGGCAGGACTGAGAAGCACATTTATACAAGGCTAAGCAGGGAGCAAACTAGAGGCACCTGAAATGAGTAACACAAGGGCAGGAAGGAGAGGTAAAACAAACGCGGAACAGGCATGGCACGTTATACCACACTAGGGAGGAAACGGGAGGTTCAGGAGGGCAGGGTGTGGCAGGGATCCGTTTCAAAATTTAATTTTGGCTTGTACAAACCTTGGTAAAAGCTGCAAAAGATCGATCAACCACTTTCTGAGCTATTGTCTTAACAAACAAAGCATCTGTTGGGGTGGCGGTGTCTGGGGAATACCATGTGTAATACACCTTGTGAAGATTTATATGTAAAACAAAATATTTTTTGATTCTATCACACATATAGAAATTATCCATCCATCCATTTTCCAAACCGCTTATCCTATTGGGTCGCGGGGGGTCCGGAGCCTATCCCAGAATCAATGGGCACGAGGCAGGGAACAACCCAGGATGGGGGGCCAGCCCATCGCAGGGCACACTCACACACCATCCACTCACACACACACACCTACGGGCAATTCAGCAACTCCAATTAGCCCCAGCATGTTTTTGGACTGTGGGGGGAAACCGGAGTGCCCAGAGGAAACCCCACAACGACATGGGGAGAACATGCAAACTCCACACACATGTGACCCAGGCGGAGACACGAACCCGGGTCCCAGAGGTGTGAGGCGACAGTGCTAACCACTGCACCACCATGCCGCCCCTTATAGAAATTATTCTAGGTTTAAATAGTAATTTAGCTGAGTAACTAGGCTGAAATTCTAGATAGTTGCAATTTTAAGAATTATTACTATTATTCACAGCTTTTAAGCATGCAGTTGGATGACGGATGGATGGATATTCAGCCACCAGAAATGCCAATTGTTGTTAAGAGGATCAAAGTCTGCAAAGTAGTATGCAGGGTTTAAGGCCAGAACACAGCATACTCTCCGACAGAAAGCATAAAGTTCACTGGGGGAATTTCTGTGGCCACTGCCTGAACAGCATGTGTGGAGAATGTTTATGAGGGTCGAGCCATGCAGAGCTGCTGGCCCTGGCATGTAATGATGAATCACAAATCAGTTAAAAATCGGTGCAAATGCATGAAGATTTAAACCGGCTGATGTGGAAAATGAATCACTATTGTAGGAGTACTTCACAGTACTTTAACAGAAAAACTGGTGTAATATTACATTTGATTTCACAATGTGAGTTTGACGTCAGATGTCACTGCGTATCACGTCGACATCGTACGTCAGTTTTTGGTTTTGAGCGAACGCGAGATGATGAATGAATTTGAAACTGAGGACGGCACAGTGGTTAGTGCTGGCTTCGGTCCAGGGCCCTTTCTGTGTGGAGTTCGCATGCTCTCCCCGTTTTCGCCGGGGACTCCAGGTTCCTCCCACGGTCCAAAAGCATGCAGGATAGGTTGACTGGTGAGTCTAAATTGGCCCTGTAGTTGTGTGAGTGTGTGCGACCTGCGGTGTGTAGGTGACTGCCTGGGCTTGGTTCCTGTCTGCGCCCCTTGTTCCCGGGATAGGCTCCGGTCTCCCCCGCGATCTCAGTTGGGATTAAGTGGTTTCAGAAAATGGATGGATGGACGCACCGCCCGATCTTCAATTGGCGGTGTGGCAGCATATTAGCTTTCCGGTAATCACAAACGAGGAGGAAACAGCGAGAAAAGCACAGACAAGACATAAACTGCATGCAAACATTGTAATAGACTGATAACATACACAAACAGGTCCACTGGCACCACCGTGAGCTGAGTGAAGATTATTAAAAGGGCAAAGCACGCTAAAAAGCTGCACATGCAAACCTTAGCTTATTTATTTGATTTATTTTTTTTTATTTACTTATTTTGATTTGGGATTTTTTTCAACAGTATTTTATTCAAATTCAGTTGCACTGTTCACAACAGTGTCAACAGTTCAGAAAGATAAATATAAGAATATTTTTGAATATATTTGTCTGCAGCTCATTCTGCAAAAAATGAGAAAATTGTATCGTGAACTCAGAATCGTGAATCGTATCAAATGGTGAGTTGAATGTATCGTTACATCCCTAGTTCTTACAGTAGTACTATGGTATGGTGGAGCCACATGACAGGAAGGCAGTACATTGCGAAGTCTGTTAAGAACATCATTCGCACTGAACTGCCCTCCATTGACCAGCTGTACTTTAACTGCCACAGTAACAAGGTTCAGTCTATAATCCAGGACTCTGACCACCATCCACAAACACTGACTAGCAGATTCATGAACAGCTTCATTCGCCAAACAATTCAAACCTGCAGCTTTTGCATCCCCTGTAACAGTCATTTCCACGGCAGCTGCACTGTACAGCTGTTACTGCACTTTATCCACCACTGACCACGTATCATCCAGTTTTGTCCTGCTTTGTATCGCACTGTTTCTGCACCATGTTGTCTTGTACTCCCTTGTGTTGTTATGCACCATCTGTGTTGTTCTGAGCAGTGCCATGATGCAATATTACAAAAAGATCTTGAGGAAATGCAGAGTTCTGGAGGAGATTCTCACAGATCATGGCATGTGTTTATACTGAAGAAACTGTACAAATTGCTAGACATAAAACACAGGACTGGCAACTGTGGTACGTTTTAACACCTTGATAAAAAACTTAAAATCCATAGTAAGTAGGAC
>NW_026043409.1:0-41250 GCF_023856365.1 Brienomyrus brachyistius
TAAGATATGGTGACCAAACCTGCACACAATATTCTAGGTGAGGTCTCACCAAGGAATTGTATAATCTTTAGCATTACCTCCCTTGACTTAAACTCCACACACCTGGAGATATACCCCAACATCCTATTGGCCTTTTTTATTGCTTCCCCACACTGGCGAGAATGGGACATGGAAGCATCAACATACACACCAAGGTCTTTCTCATGATCAGCTACCTTTATTTCAGTGACACCCATGAAATACCTGTACTTTATATTTCTGCTCCCTAGATGGAGTACCTTATATTTATCGACGTTAAATTTCATCTGCCAGGTATCGGCCCAGTCACTAATTAAATCAAGATCCCGCTGTAGCTGCTGAGCCACTAATTCAGTATCTGCTACACCACCCACCTTGGTGTCATCTGCAAATTTCACCAGTTTACTGTATATATTGGTATCCATATCATTATGTAAATTAGGAACAATAGTGGTCCTAAAATCGAACCCTGCGGTACCCCACTATGAACGCAAGCCCACTGTGAGTTGAAGGACATTGCCAGTGACCTGCTGGACCCCAGGCAGAGACAGGCCTCACCATGCGACAGCCCTTCAGAGACTGGTCCTCCTGCGCATGGACTGGGGCATGATGCATCAGTTTAAACAGGAGCCTGGTAATCCTGCGAGTGCTACACCAAGCGACTGATGGCAGCATTCTCCAACTACAGTGGGATGGACTCCACAACGGACCGAGAGTGTATGTGATGTAAAATACACTAAGATAGGTAAAAACTCTTTTGTGGACTAAGTAAAACAAACATTTTATGTTCTAGTTTTCTTAAAACTACTGAAACAAATAATTGGCTACACTGCAGTTCCGCTGTTTTGTTTGGCACCCCTGCATGTCGTGCATTGTGTGGAAAAAACCTGAAGGCTGAGGAATGTTACGTAACACAGCTAGAATGTAAAAACTCTCTCTGGTGTAATTCACTGCATAAAACCAATGGTGTTAAGTGTGATGTCTTCTTCATAACACTCCCTGATGTTTGTGTCCGTGACCATGAGATAGGGTGGGCTGCTTTTCTTCCTTCCTTTGACTAGTATTCCTCCTAAATTGTTCATCTGTATTTGCTGCATTGGTACTTGATGTGCGTGTGCCTTGTGTCACGATCGCCATTTAACGGGAGCGGCGGACGGGCAGGAAACAGGCAAGGCAGGCAGGATACGGGGATTTATTAGGAACACGGGGTGCAGGAAACATCTCACGCAGACGGACTTCAATGACGGACACTGAACTCTAGTAAGACATGAACTCAAATAGACAGGACTGATTGAAAATAATCGGACACAGCTGGGTACGATCAGGGAAGCACACGTGGATAATCAGGGGGCGTGGCACACACGGTGGTCAGACTGTCCGGGACCTCCTCGGGGACTAGGGCAGGAAAGTCTGGAGCTGGGTCAGGGACAGGAGTGGGGCAGGAACAAGAGCCCCAGGGGGCACAGTCATTTGAGGCGGAGGGGAGCGCCTCGGGCGTGGGCTCTGGGGCCGCAGGGGGGCAGCGGAGGCGGCTGCTCAGGAGCTACGGGCAAAGCAGGCGGCGGCTGCTCGGGCTCTGGGGCCGCAGGGGGCAGCGGAGGCGGCTGCTCGGGCTGCGCAGGAGCTATGGGCGACGAAGGCAACTGCTCAGACGCTGTAGCAGGAACCCAGGACTTTATGCTCAGCCCACTGCTGTTAACCTCCGATGACTCACAACTGAGCAGCAATGCACATCGAATTCCATCATCAACATCAGGCAGATGACAAGACTGTTGTGGGTCTCATCAATAAAAACGGTGACTCAGCATACAAAGAGGAAGTGTGATGACTATCGGACTGCTGCAGAGCCAACAACCTGTCTCTGAATGTTGACCAAAGAGATGGTTGTTGACGTTAGAAGAACACAAAAACACAGAGTGACCACTCTCTGCTGCACATCGATGGCTCATCTGTGGAGATCGTAGAGAGTACCAGATTCCTTGTTGTCCATCTGGCGGAGAATCTCACCAGGTCCTTCAACATCAGCTCCATAGTAAGGAAAGCACAGCAGCACCTCTACTCTCCACGGAAGCTCAGAAAAGCCCATCTCCCATTCTCACACTCTATTGGGGAACTGTTGAAAGCACCCCTGAGCAGCTGCATCCACGGTCTGCTTTGAGAACTGTGTCGCCTCAGATCACAAGTCCCTACAACAGATAGTGATGACAGGTGAGAAAATCATTGGGGAGTATCGTGTTAGAGAAATATGTACTTTTTTTATCATCATTTTGCTAGACGCTTAGAAACAACACCCTGCCGCAGCTTGATCTTAATTGAGCAATAACACGTCTCAAGAACTGTCGCTTGAATATTTCCACCCATATATGGTGACAAACAATGTTCAATGTCAGTTGCATATCCTGTTTGTGTACCTCAATAAAAGACACTGCGAGGGGAGTTACTCTTTCGAAGTTGCTGAGTTCGACTGAGAGGCTGACACCTCGAGGTCAGGACCGGCTTCCCTTTGTAAGGAAAAGTGGTAAAAATGTCCCAAGGTTCTTGGTTGATCATTTGAATGCAGACAATGTTAGGAATTTATGATCATGGGGAAGCCAGGGAGAGAATGGGGGTTCCAGTTGGCACCACTATGGTGATAAGGATAAGATAAGGTGATAAGAATTGAATTACAATGATCATAAAAGTCTCCACCCTGTCCTGTCCCGTCCCTGTCTCAGGATCCTCACACTCCAGGGGGTCACTCTTTATATGTAAATTCACTCACAACACCTACACACAACACCTTGGTGGGGAGGGCCTTTTTGGGTATAAAGGGGGGTGAAGAACTGTCTTCAATTTGTATCTGAGCTGCCTTTCAGTACCCGGTGTGTCTACACTGTATTACATTGTATTATTTTTGCTGTTCAATAAACCATCATTTTGCTGAAACTGCGGAGACTCTGCAAGTGGATTCCCTACACCTTGCAGCAAGTAAAACGTCATCACAGCTGTCTGCGTTGTTCTGTGTTCAGAGACTGGTTTGTTTCCAGCGCATCTTCAGAAGAAGATAACCCTAACATATCTCTCCCCTCCATCACAGATATTCACACCACACACTGCATCCGCAAAGCCACCACCATTGTGGATGACCCCACCCACCCCTCACATTATCGTTTCACCCTCCTGCCTTCTGGAAATAGGTCCCGGAGCATTCGGGCCTTTACAGCCAGACTCAAACAGCTTTATCCCCCATGCCGTCAGACTACTGAACTCTCAGGGACTAATCTGATACCACACACACATACACTCATTAACACACTTTATTATTTAACTACTATTTTTTATCTTATTGTCGCCATGTTTACAGTTACTTTTATTTATTTTTATTGCTACCTCATTGGACAACCAAACTGCGCCTTCTCAGTACTGGGTTTACTGTGCTGTTTGTGCTCGTTGGTGTCAGTTGTCCTCTCTTTTTGCACTGTCCTGCAATGTTTGCACAGTTTTTGCTCATTATGCACCATACAGTATGTTGCTAGGTTGGTATGTGTTAGTCTTCTGTTAATTTAAGTAGCACCTTGGTCCGAGGGAAACAGTTTCTTTTGTAACTGTACTATACTCAACTGTGTAAAGTTAAAAATAACATTAAAGACCTACTTGACTTTTACTGAACAGGTGCTAAAGTGAAATTACTTGCTTCTGGGAAAGAACTCCAGCTGAAATTCTGTACAACAATTATGGGAGACATATGGGAAGGACGCGGTGTCAGACCTGCCCCAGTGGGACGAATGTGGTTTTCCTAGTAACAGCAGCTTCAGTCCCAATCAGATAAGCCAGATGCGTCTGAAATTAGAGGAACGGGATCAGACTGGTTGCTCAGGGACTAATGTGGTAGAACTAAAACAGAGACAAATTGGACGGTGTTTCAATTGTGGGAAAATGAGACAAAGCAGGCAGAGGAGATGCGGGTGGCAAAGAAGCATGAGATAAGGAATGCAGAGAATGTGGATGAGGGTGAGACTCCTGTGAAAACTGTGTATTGAAAATTAGGGCCATAGTATTGTCATCCATCCTGTCAGGGTATGGAAATACACTGAGGGTAAATGGCCTAATGCAGGAAGTGTCTTAATCCTATAACATCCAGCTGATTCAGGCTGTGGGGGACAGTGTAGTACTGCACTCTTCTGGCTGGGACCTTGAATAAATGAATGAATGTTACATTTATACAGCCCTTTTCTAAGATACACAAAGAGCTTTACAGAAGCACTGGGGAGCCACTTCAACCCAAACGTGAGGCAGCAGGAGAGGGGGCCCAGGCAGAGAGAACAGCCAACAAGACGGGTGCTTCCACAGACAGGACGGGGGCCCCGGCAGACCAACGCTGACGACTCCTGGGACCAAGTCAACAGAGCAGCTGTCGTCATTGTGACTCACCCTCATACATCCATCCATTGTCTAAACCGCTTATGCTACTGGGTCGCGGGGGGTCCAGAGCCTATCCTGGCAGGATCTGTGCACGAGGCAGGGAACAACCCAGGACGGGGGGGCAGCTCATTGCAAGGCACATTCACACACCATTCACACACACATGCACTCCTACGGCCAATTTAGCAAGAGAGAACATGCAAACTCCCCACACATGTGACCCAGGCGGAGACTCGAACCTGAGTCCCAGTGGTGGGAGGTAACAGTGCTAATCACTGCACCACCAAGCAGCCCCACCCTCATACATGATTTCTGATTCTTGATTTTAATCCCCTTTTCTGTTTTTGGCAACATATAAAGTGCTGTGAATGTCACTGTCAGATTGTCATATCATCCTCCAGTTGTCCCTTGTCACCCTGGATGCACATTGAGTGTTTGCTAAATATTTTATCTTGTAGTGTTCCTGATTTTTTCCTGTGTTTTAATTTGCAATTCTCAAATTTCATGACTGGCATCCGTGGGGACGATTAATTAAACCTGTTAACTCTGCACTTCAATTTCAAACTGTTGGTAACATGTGTACATATTTTTGTCTGATCTTTTCACCACCAGGTGGCGATATAGCAACTCCAGAGTTATTGATGGCTAGAACAAAAAAAACACAGTAACACAGAGGTGTAGCTAAAAATTCTGGGCCCCTGACAGAATGTCACCTTGCGCCCTCTGTCGAATTTTACATTCTGTGAAAGAGATTTGTTGAGCCATCTTCCAATGTAATCCAATCCAGCTCTTTATTTGAAAAGCACTTTAAACAACCTTATGGACCAAAGTGCTGCACAAAGGAATAAATAAAAACATTCACACACTTAAAAACGAAGTAAAAGAAATTTAATAAAAACCAAAACATTCAATGTGAGTAAAAGGCCATTAATAAAAATTTAAAAAAATCAATTAATTAATAAAGAAAAGGCTAAGATTAAAATAAGATTTACTATTAAAATTAACATCTCACAATGTGTCAAAGGTGAAGGAGAAGAGATTAGAAGAGATTTAAAAACGGACAGAGGGGATTCCTCTCTAATGTGAAAAGGCAAGTCATTCCACATTTTAGGAGCTGCGACTGCAAAGGCTCGATCCCCTCTAAGCTCACGCTGAGTCTTAGGAACCGTCAGGAACAGCTGATCAGCTGACCTGAGAGAGCGGGTGGGGGTGTAAGGGTGAAGCAGCTCACAGAGGTCAGATGGAGCAAGACCACTGAGGGCTTTAAAAGCAAATAACAGAATTTTAAAATGAATCCTAAAATGTACGGGCAGCCAGTGGAGTGAGGCTAAAATGGGGGAGACATGCTCATATTTCCATGTGCGGCAGCATTTTGAACCTTCTGGAGGTGAACAATAGTGGAGCCTCTAACCCCAACATAGAGGGCGTTACAGTGGTCCAAACTAGTAGTGACAAAAGAGTGGATTACTGTCTCAAAGTGCTGCCTAGAAAGAATTGGCTTTATTTTGGCCAACTGCCTCAATTGTAAAAAGCTTGACTTGACAACTAACCTTATCTGAGTGTCAAACTTAAGGTTGGTGTCGACTTTATGTGTGTGATGTGTGATGACTGGTTTACAATATTGTTCCAAGGAACCTAAAATTACAGTGGAGGTCAGAGGAGTGGAGTTACCAAAAACCAACACTTCTGTCCATTACCTCCCCACTTCCTTGTTAGTTACAATATTTGTTCTGCATTACTGTACTGCTTTGGAGCCTTTTGATATTAAGGTGAATAACACAGGTGAAAAATTAAGGTGAAAAAAGAGACAGATGCATTGACAGCAGTCGTGGCCACACTTTGGACTGGGAGTGTAAGAGCAAAGGAAACTGAATCCACTATGTTCTGTCCTGTAAATTTTTATTAAACACCACATGACACACATACGAGTCCTGTTTTAACTTTCAGGGCTGATGGTCTGCAGCCTGGCTTGTGTTCTACAGTGCAGCGCAGGTGCAGTCACTGTGCTGAGCCCGGCGTTATATTAATGACGCAGCCTTTCACACTGACCAGTGAGAAATAACCTTGAAAATGACTGTGCTCTTTGTGGTTCTCCTTTTTTCTTACCACCAAGCAAGAGACTAAACATATTTTCTACTTATCAGTTATCAGAAATCAGAAATGTCATGCAGTAATCAGAGGTTAGACAGCAAGAATGACTTTTGTATTTTTATCTTTTGTCAATCTTTTATCCAGCGACTACTAATTCTCATCGGGGTCTGGAGAGGGTGGGACCTGTCCCAGGAAGCACAGAGCACAGGCCTGCATGGGATGCCATTCCACACAAGCAAAAACAATTAAGATGGTCAGATTTGCCTCACTGTGTGATTTTGACTGAAAGATGAACTAAGCACAGTCTTGTGTGTATAAAAATGCGTAGATTCATTTAACTTTAACAATGAGATTCAGCAACATGACCTTATAGTGTTAATGATCGGTATCTTACTGGTATTAACTGAATTATGCAAAATTCTACATTATTCTATATTATTGCACCCAAATTGTTCATACTGACTAAATGTAATTACTGACATCCTGGACATACTGCTTTTTAGGTTTGAATTTAAAATGTTAGTAGACAAATTCATGCTGTCAATAACATCTCACTTGCTCACCCACTTTTAGATAAAAATACCCTTTGTGGTTTTTCTAGTGAAGCAGTGGGCCTGAGCTGAGGACCTGATGGTTGTGTGGTTTTCGCTCACTGAGAAGAGAGACACAAACACCCTGCTCTCAGTCGGTCAGTCTTCCTGTAAAATGCAGAGGTGAGACTGCTAGTGGAAAATTACTGACTGCAGCGTCAACAACACATATAAACAGCAGCACAAACAAAATGTTCCACAAATGCAGGACATCTGTATGCTTACAGCACACATCAGACACGCTGACCCTCAGCACTGAGCTCCTCCAGGCTCTGTGCTCTCCCTCTTCTCTTCAATTTCTACACAAATCACTGCTGCTCCAGTGAAGATCCTGAATTTTGCAGGTGATACTACTGTGTTTGCCATCATAACTGAAGGTGATGAGTCTGCCTACAGACTGGAAGTCGTACAGCTGACCATCCAGTTCTGAACTCACATTATCCCAAATGTCCACATGCTTAGACTCCTCTCATCATCAGGGAGGAGCGTCCCTTGGCACTGTAGAGTAGATGGATGAGAGCAGGCTGATAACAAGGCTGTCATCAATTTTATGTGACACCTCTCACCCCCCCAGCAGACTATGGAGGCCCGTAAGGGCAGCTCCTTCAGTAAGAGACTCAGACACCCGGCGTGTGACAGAACGGTACCGCAGGTCATTGGGCCCCACAGCAGTCAGGCTTTATAATCTGCACTCTGCTCATTGAACTTTTCCCCTGTTCACTGTCTTCTGATACAGTTTCTATCTGCTGCTGATCTGCAATATTGTTCCTCCTTATTCACTGATGTGCAGTGTTGCATTGAGCCAGTGCATTATGCCCTGTGTGGCAGCTTCCTTTGGGAGGCTAATATCTGGCACATGAGCAATAATGTTACATGCAATAGGATTGTGTATAAGTTAAGGATTGTGTATAAGTTAATTTTAATATTCCTATAATATTCCTCTGTATGTAATATATTCTTATTTTTTGTTTCTATTATTACCCTATATTTATATATACATCCATTTCTTTTACATTCATAATGATGTTGTTTGTTGTTTTGTGCCCCACTGCTCTTGTAACAAGCCTCAGTCTTGACTCTCCCTTTTAAGGTCTTGGCCTTAAATCACACTCGATATAGGTGGTGTCGTCCCCATCACCCTGACCAGGATACATGCTGTAAGATTAATGGATGGTGTTTATCTGTGTGATGAAAAAGAATGTGAATAAAACAAAAATGTACCATTATAAATGGGAGCCCTAGGATGTGTGGTGGTTAGAGATGTGGACTGATGAGAATTTTGCTTTTCTAAAGTTCTGTTGTGAAAACTGTACATTCCGTTCCATGTACAGTAGTGATATGTAGCAATCATGTGCTCCAGTCAAATGTCCAGCTGCATGAATAATAATGGTGGCTTGTTTGGATAAAATAACTTAGGCTGAATACTTGAAAGCGTGACCTGGGTGAGGTAGAGAGGAAACAGGGTCTTACAAGAAGCAGATATTGTTCTGTCTGTGTGGTTTTTACTCTTTGCAAAGTGAGTCCAGCACAGTGCAGTCAGTGGGTCAGTCTTCCTGAGCTGCATCTAACCAGTGGAAACATCTGCAGCACTGCAGAGAAGCACTCAGCAGACAAACAAACCCAAACAGCTTACAGCTGTATGTCACTTTTGGACAGAGGTGGACAAAGTACACAACTTCACTACTTGAGTTAAGTATAGATACTCCTCGTCAAATAATACTCAAAGTTTTTCAGTTAATTTTTTACTTCAGTTAAAGTACTGGAGTATTTGCATCTAAAAATACTTAAGTATTCAAAAGTACATTATGTTTTAAATGCAAGACATTTTTCAGAACCTAATGACTCCTGAACACCCCACTGAATACACTGACTGGCTTGTACATCTTGTAGAATAAAAAGCTTGTGGAATATGATACAATGACTATAGAAACACAACTGACATAACAAAAGTACAGCCATTGTCATTTTCATCTTATTTAACACCCCCCACCCCACTCACACAAAAGAGCATGGTAGTGTTCTTACAGAGCCGTAGCAGTGTGTGTGTGTGCATGTGTGCATGTGTGTTTGTGTGTGTGTGTGTCTATGTGTGTGTGTGTTTGTGTGTCTGTGTATGTTTGTGTGTGTGTCTATGTGTGTGTATGTTTGTGAGCCAAGTAACAAGACAGGGAGCAAGAAACAAAACTCCTCTTTCTTAATTATCCACATCGTTATTAACGACACAGGTATATATACAGGTACATATACAGGTACATGTATATACTCAAAAATACATCCAGAACACACAATTAAATGAAAAACGTAATTTAAGAACACTTGAAATTTTCATTCAGTTTCTTTCATCTGTTTAATATAATCGATCAGTCCCTGTGCGTTTGCCCCAAACCATTCAGCATGGTACACAAGGGAGACAAGTAAGCATGTGTGACATCAAAGAACTGATTGCAGCAACTCAGCCTTTCCACAACATTAAAGCCGCTTATTCCCCCCCATGCCATGAAGAAATAATCTCTGTGGCTCCCCTCTCCCCCTCCCTCAGCCCCCAGTCTGGCTTGAACATTTGCACTTCCAGTAAAAATGCGCCCCAAACACACTGACACCAAACTCAGCACCGGTGCTCCGTAAAATCCCGTGATTCAGTCTCAGAAGCACTGGCTCCCCTGCCCTCCTCTGAACATTATTAAAGCTACACCCTGAACACTCTGTGTGACTGACATGAATGAGAAGCATCTTTATTCATAATCTCTGTAGCGGAGGTCAGAATACAGAGTGTCATTATTCCCGTCTTTCTTCTGTCTCCTGGGTTTTGGCTTCTTAAGGTTCAGGGCAGCGTAATTCAGTGTGTCCTCGTCATGGCACTGTGGAGACAAAGATGGCAGAATTGGGATGGATCAAATCGGTTTGCTATTACCTATTTTCACAAATAGCACTTAAAATGCTGATCCCAGGATGGAAATCAGTCTGAGGTTCATTTGTTTTACTGACGATTTGTAATTTGAAATATTTATTACATACTTGCTTGCGTGACCATTCCACTTTTGATATATCACTGTTCTTTTCATCTGTTTAAAATATATAACACATCAATATATTATTTAATTTCGCACGGTATCATACCGTGGTCAGATAACATTCCGAATTTTCAAGCAATCAACATCCTTTTTGTCTCAAAAATGAAAGTAAAAATGACTTCTGTCAATTTAAGTGTGCATGTTTGGATACGTGTCATTTGTTCTCATATATCATATATAATAAAATTGCTATAAAGGAGATCTTGGTAATAAAAGTTATTGATATGCAACTTATTGCAACATGTATATTTCAATAGATTTTGCAAAATATGAAAGATATAATACAAAAATGTAAATCTTACAGTACAAAAAGGTTTATATAAATAAGGTGAGATTTAATAATGGATTTTAAAACTGTATTACCTGCAAGAGTGGTTTTAATATGAAAATGTTATCTATCATAAAACAATTTTATATTTCTATAATTTGTTAAAATCTACATTTTGTCCTTCTGAGTGCATAAAGCCGGGCAGCGTACCTGCACAGTGTGTACAGGTCAGTTTACATCTTATACAAATGAGAGCAACGTTCAGAATAATGCTGCAAGATAAAACTATCAGCAAGCCAGAGTGAAGAGGATCCAGCAGCTTCTGAAAGCCTGTAACAAAGAGATAGATTTCAGCATAATGATATAGAGACACATTTCCCATTTGCTTACATTACATTAGTTAAAGATCAAATCGATAACACATTACAGCAGTTGTTTTGTAAATAGTCCATTTTTAACATGAACTTCTAGTATTTTGCATTTTAACAATTTATATTAATATTTGAAATAATTATTAAATTAGGCTCCGGACCCCCCGCGACCCAATAGGATAAGCGGTTTGGAAAATGGATGGATGGATGGATATTAATATTTGAAATAATTATTAAATTAGGCTCCGGACCCCCCGCGACCCAATAGGATAAGCGGTTTGGAAAATGGATGGATGGATGGATAATTATTAAATTAACATCTGTGTAATTTAATTTAAGCACTTAAATTAGAAAATTCATTACATTAAAAAAAGAAATAAATGTCTTAATAGCAGAATAAGCTAAATAAAACTTTGAAGCAGATATACTCTCCACACTGGGTGCTACCATCTATATCCAGCTGTGTGCCGTTCCCAAACAGCATCTCCCCACACTGGGTGTTACCATCTATATCCAGCTATGTGCCGTTCCCAAACAGCATCTCCCCACACATGGCCACAGCGCAGTAGTAAGTCCCAGCATCGGAGAGGCTGAGGTTCCCCTTGGGGAGGCTGTAGACGCAGCTCCGTGTAGGAGATCCAGCCTCAGGGCTCTTCTCACACTCATCACTGCTGTTTCCATGGCTGTAAATGACTCCAGGAAGGGATTCTCCTGATCCATGTCTGAACCAGTAAACACTGTGTTCTCCTGCACAGCTCCCAGTCTCTATCGTACACTGCAGGCTCACAGAGTCTCCTGGCTGCAATGTGTCAGACACAGGCTGCTGTACCACAGTCCTGCTGTTGGAGTCTTTACCTGAAAAGCAAAATAGTCATGATGACAGCCCTTTGAGAATAACAATGGAAAATACAGATCCTCAAAAATTGTTCTTACAGATTTTTGGGAACTGAATCGATGTTCTTCTAGCCATCCAAGAAATCAGTAACTTCTTGGAGAACAGCTGACATTCTTCTCTCTTTTTATTGTATTACTGCTTATTAGTATATATCAGGTAACACTATACATTAACTGCACCTACATAATACCTAAATAAAAATTATATGATAATAACAAACATTATAATCATATAATGTCTTGTATTAATGTATGAAGGTAGATGAATATAATTAATTTCAATTCAAAGAAATGAAGTGTGTAAAGTGTACTTTATATTTTCATGATTTTCGTGACTTTACATTTGGTTTATGTTGCCCCTTTTCCACAGGAAGGTATTTATTGTTTTTGCATATTTAGCTCTTGATGTGTTTTGGTATTTTTGAGCATTTTGCTGTAGTACCTGCATAATTTAATTCAAGAGCCGAAGAGCTGTTTGCCCATTACTAGTTTGTCTATCTTTTAACATTAAAGAAAAAGTATACATAGTAAAAGGAATTACTTGGTTTCGTAGTTCCTCCTATTTATTTTCTTATGCACACAAAAGTAAGTTTTTCCGTTCAACCATAGCACTACAGCGAAAAGCAAAACGTCATGGCAAATACAATTATGCTTTATTCCAATACACATTGCTAATTTTTCATTATTATTACATTTATTCAGCATAATATCTTCAAAGGTTTCATGATTTAATTTGCAATCTTCTGGCCTGAAATCTTTTCCTGCTACACTGAAGACTCTCTCAGCGTGTGCAGAGAAAGCTGCAGCCAAAGGGTTGGCATCCTCTGATAAACATGGTTGGTTCAGGTATCGGTGACATTATGTGAACCTTTCATGGCAGGAATAGGGACTAGTTTGACTTTTGATGCAGGAAAAGTGTTTGGGACGTTTCTTAGGTTAGAAACTGCCGTCACTGCAGCCAACACTGACTTTTAAGGAGAGACACTCAGCTCTTCCTATGAGCAGATCCACCATGGTGCACAAAATGACAGTATAATTATTATTTTAGGTGACACTTCAAATGTTGCATTATTTCATTCTTTACAAAACGACATTTTTATAACAATGATGTATAACAATGTTAATGTGTTTATGTATAATTCATATTTAAATTAAAGTTCATATTTTAGTTAAAAGCTACACCTACAGTACGTATATGAACTTGAATTTGAATCCAAACCCTTTTTCGTTCTTCTTCTTTAAATTCAAATATAAATTTCAATGCCACAACCTGTTTTCAACCACAATTCAAATGTAATTCAGATTAACAAAATGAACTGAAATTCAAGTTCATATATGTATTCAAAATCCTGAATTTTAGGATACGTATTTGAGAATTTCATTCTCAAATCAGTTCTGAATGGTGCACATCCCTAGTTCATATGTTAAATCATGCATTTTTTTTTTCAGAGTGAATACACACTGACTGCTCAGATAAATAACGTCAAAAATAATTTTCTTTTGTTGCTTAAGATTTTTGCACAGTCCTATACTGTATATAACAACTCAAACATTTTTTTATGTTATTTGTTTTAAAGAGGCTGCAATGTGTAACATTAACATCTGTATAAAGAGAAGGTTAGGCTTTTGGCTGACAGCAAGCAAAATGCAACAAATTGTATAATAATAATAATAATAATAATAATAATGAATGATTTTTGTTTGATGTTTAGAAAAACATTTATGGAACAAAGCAGACAATAAGGTATCTTTGCTAATTTTATATTGACAAACAACTAAACTGTCAAAATTATTTTGCAGGGAATAATCTTACTGACATTATAATAAAGCAAATATGAAAATAGTTGGAATCTCATTTACCTGTGATTATGACAAAGGTTCCATTCCCGAAGGTGACCTCATGAAGAAACACAGCAGCACAATAATACACTGCAGAATCTGACGGCTCCACGTTAGAAATAGTGAGGTTAAAACTCCCCTCTGCATTCAGTAAGGAGTAACGTTTTATGCTTTTATATTCCTTGTAAAATTCACCAGGTACGTAGAGAAGTGCTTTCGCCATGGGCTGGGGCTTCCGACCAACAGCTTGCTTAAACAAAGTAACAAAAGTTGTTTCTCCTTGACAGAAGCATGTCAGGGTCACACTGTCTCCAAGCTGAACCCTCATCAGGTGACTGGGCTGAACAACATCTGTAGTCAGTGCAGTGTCTGCAAAAACAGAAAAACAAAAAAAATCATAATCAAATAAGACATATAATAGTAATCTAAATAACTATTAACTATGATGCAGATTAAATGGCCAAATTCCACTGATCACATCATACAGATAAATGAAAATATTAAAATCCCAAAATAATTTATATTATAGGGCCTTACTAATGAAAATGAGAAGACCAAAGAGTCTGAACATTTTTGTGCTTCCACTGTTTAGAATAAACTGCTCTGCTGCTAAGTGAGAGATCATGGTCGTGGTCGGGATGAAAGGGCAGGAAACAGAGAGGAAACAGAGAGACACACATCAGGCTGATCTGATTGGCTGTTCACATGGGAACTTAAGTAACAGTGAAAAAGCATTTTAATGTGCACTTACATGACGTTTATTAATTTACTCCTTAACATCCAGTTAAAATGAGAACAATTAGATAAACAGGAGCAGATACTGAGCATATAAAGTTCTTTGTACAGAGTGCTGAGATACTGTGGGAGAGCATTTGCTAATCATCTCTCTCAGACAAGCTCAGCACAGTATGAGTCTGTTATCTATCTGATATTAGACAGTCTCTCATACAGTAATAATAATTGATACTTTATTGGTCCCTGTGGAGAAATTGTCTTAACTTCTCTCTCAACTTGCTCTCTTTTTTTTAGAGTAAACAGAGTAAGTTGTCTGCGAAGGGCAGCCACCCATAGTGATGCCCAGTGAGCTGGGGGTTAAGGGCCTCGCTCAAGGACGCAGAGATGTGCTGTGGCTGGGTTTGAACCAGCGACCATCTTATTACAAGCACACAGGCATTAGATATTCTAATCACACTTAAAAGGCAGATTAAATGTTCTTTCCACCATGCAAACAGAATGTAAATTGTAGCTTTACTGCTTAGATTTACATTCACACATTTGCATTTAAAACAAGCATTTTAAGTGATGTACATGAGAGTAAATGGTGAATCAGTTTATTTGCCACTCTACACATTACATTGGCGCCCATTATAAGTAACTGTACAGTGACATTGCAGTTCCTCAGTTGCTTTGATGCATTTCTGGAATCACCCTTAACATCTGCAAAACTGTAAGTGCATTTCCCAAAACAATTCGTGCAAACAGCACCACACAGATGGACTGTCTACAAAAAAAGTCATAGAGGCCACCAGCAGCCCGAATACCACACCGTAAGGCCGTATGTTAGGATGCTCTCTATGGCAGAGCGGTAGGAGGCCACCAGCAGCCCGCATACCAGACCGTAAGGCAGCATGTTAGGATGCTCTCTATGGCAGAGCAGTTGAAGGTCCCGATCAAGAAATCCGACAAGTTTCCCCAATAAGCCAGTAACCCCGCTTCATAGAACAGGCCACAGGACTGGTTTTGGTGAGATAGTCCGAGTAGTAGGTAGAAATCAGGATGGAGACTGAGTGTGGGTCTAACAGGTGAGCAGATGTAGGACAGAATGTAGAGCCCTCTGGTGGAGTGCCTGTGCATGACTGAATGTATGGTTTGGGTCTGATGGTCTGAATAGTTGGTAGAAATAGGCACCTTCCTACCTGATGTGGTAGGTCTAGATAAGGGGTCACCAACATGGTGCCCCAAGGATGCCCCCAATGACCACATGAGTTGCCCGTGGACCTGTTCTATAAAATAGCACAACTCACCAGCGAACATCATCTAAAATTTTATTTTGTCCTGTTTCTAATCTATCACATTTGCATTTATATAGATTTGAAATTGAATATAAAAAAGCATTTAAAACATGTTTATCATGCATGAAGTTTAGACATGTTTAGGAGGGCGTTTAAAACTGATATCAAACTTCGTATGGCTCAGTACCCGTGAAGTAGCTCTCCGTTTTAAAAAGGTTGGTGACCCCTGGTCTAGATCTTGCAAGTTTGTTTGTACTGGCTGTGTGAACATACTGTAGCACTGTTAAGAATATGCAACACAGCCTGAGTTGGGGATCTGCTGTATGCATCAGTAATATAATGCTTTGTCCTTTTCTAGGCTGTTCATTAAGACATAAAGCCTGAAAGTTTTCTGAATGGCATTAATGAAATTGAGCACTGCCCCCACCTGCTGGCCAATTTATTAAAACATTGAAATCGCTGTCTGCACAGGCTGACGTGTCATTTAAGTCTGATAATTTTCTATGAGTCAAACGGCAAGAAAATGACAAGAAGTTAAAAACATGGAGTTAGATGAAGGAGAAAAGATTACAAATTTGAAGATTATGAAATCAGGACATGTCAGCTAAGTCAGCCAAGGTGGGTCTTAAACATATGGACGGAAGTATGAGCGCTAAACTTAAACGGGTTCACTTGTAACCGCTGCCACCAAATTTCGTTAAATTGCTGGGGAGGTCCAGATACATGAGACAGGAATAGAAGGATTATTCTTTATTAATATACAGACGAGGGTTACAACCCTCCCTAGGGCAATAGAAGGGGATACCTGCCACGGGACATTCTAAAACGCTTAATGTGAAAATGCGTAACGCAACTTAATGTATTAAAACAGTCACCACAAATCACCAAATTTCTCGCGAATGTATCTGGCCATAAAGACTTACCTGACAAGAAATCAAAACCGAAATGCTAGGAATATGGACTTTAAGCCTTTTCTTTATGGGCGTCAATGGAGGGGAAAACGCTTGACGTAAGATGAAGTCCATATTCCTAGCATTTCGGTTTTGATTTCTTCCCTGGCATGGGTGACGGGTACACCACGTTCCCAAAGCCACGTTAGCCTCGAGCGAACTGCCCGGAGAAACCGCTCACACCAGCGCTGCAACCCGATCTCCTCCCCTTTTAAACACACATTTCTATGGCGTTAAATTAGTGCCAAAAGTCGTGCGCATAAAAACAGAAAATCCATGCTCTCTACGCGCTCGCGATTGCACAGCACTCACTCACTCGCTCGCCGTTAAATTAGGGCCAAAAGTCGAACCACGCGCGTGCGTGTGCTCGAGTGCTGAAAACCCATCCCCTCTACGCGCTCGCGTCTGCACAGCACTCGCTCGCTCGAATTTCCCGCTTCGTCTTACCGTATATAAAAGAATGGGCCAATGTACGGTAAATTGCATTGTGAATAAAATTTCTTAATACAACATCACAAAGCCAATTTAATAAATTCAAATCCTGGGAAGAACGCTCCTCAGATATTAGTTCTCGGGTTAGTGTTAGCAGACTATAGGCGAAACCACCTTAAGTGCTATCTGTTAATGTTTATTAAATTAGCATTAAAATGGAGAGGTTTATAATATCTTTTGTCCTTGTAGCTGCTAAATACACTCATTATTAAAGCCATAAAGTTGTCTGCCTACTACATTGGAATCTCCACTGAGTAAGTGTTTTTGATGGATTTTATTTAACTTTATTATACTCTGGTCCTTAGATCTAATGTCATACTTCTTCACTTATATTGTTTGTGAAAAGGTTTACCACGGTCAAACAGAGCAGCCACTACATCATCATACATGAACAAGCACCTCACAAAACAAAAACATTTCATTTTCATAATTAAAACTTTTGAATGGTAGGCCTAGTGTGTGGATCAGAGACAAGATCTTGACACCTCATTAACTATAATTTGTTCTGTGAACAGCTCAGATACCACCTTCTCGAAAGTCTTCTGCATAAAATAGAAATAGGATTCAGCGCGACTCCACTAAATTTGGATTACCTGGAGTTCCTTTGTCATCAGGAGCTGTATCTTCTGCAGGCCCTGTCTAATCACATTGAAGTACCTCCTGCTATCACCCTGGCTTTGCAAGAGCTCTTTGACCTTGTGAGGGCACATCTGGAACGTCCAGCCCCATGTGTCACACAGGAAGTCGCTGCCACCAATAGACGACCCAAGATTTTGATTGAAGAACAATGTTTGAAAGAAATGCTCCATACTCAACTTCCTGTGCCTTGCATAGCCACACTGATGGGTGTTTCAAGAAGAACAATCTTAAGAAGAATAAAAGAGTATGAGCTCTGTGTTAGGGAACTTGACAATTTGGTTTCTTCTGTCAAGAATGATCTACCAAATGCAGGCTACAGGATAGTCAATGCAGGCTGCAGTCAATGGGCTACAGGGTTCGGTGGAGAAGAGTTGCAGCCTCCATGCATAGGGTTGATTCCATGCGCATCATATAAAGGTTGTCAAGTCTTGGCTGTGTTGTACGCAGAATGTACCAGGGCCTTTGTCTCTAGTACACGTGGACACAAACCACAAGTTGATCCGGTTTGTATTACCAGCAAATTTATTTGGAGTAAACCCTGGGTGGATTGGTGTGAGGTGGTGGTGGGGCTTTGGAGAAGATTTCCTGCCGATCAACACTAGCAACTTATATCTATCTGTCATGGAGGTCTCGGGACTCACAGATATTCAGAGACATGTGGATAGTTTACCAGTGGTTTTCAGCAGGAAATAGTTATTACTACAAATTGTCACCCCCCCCCCCCGCCCCCCACAGAAACTGGATCTGGCTATAGTGGGAAAATCTTTTTTTTTTTTTATTTGTGAGAACTTGAAAGCAAAACAAAACTTGGAAAAAATATATGCTCATTCACCAATTTTCTAATCTGGGGTCTAAAGTGGTCAGGCTTGCAAGTGTATTTGGTTATTTGTCTATCCTAGCCTGTTGCAGTGTATATTTCCTGTATATTTTGCATGTAAAAAATGTTGTTTGTTATGTCAGTGCTTAATATTATCATGTAGTCTTCATGAACTTTCTTCATCTTGGCCAGGGACTGCATTTGAAAAGTAGCCACTTGACTAAAATTGGCACATTTTCAGAAATGCCAGCAACAATACTGATAATGAACACCCCTCTAACTGACTCTCAGTTGGTTTAGAAAAAAGACTTTTAAGAGAAAAGAAAGCCTTCCTTTGGTTTTGCATTTTTCTCTTTTTTGTTGGCTGTGCACAATATATTAGAAGAATACCTTACAATTATATTAGTTAAGAAATAACAGATTGCGTATATACAATATTAAGGTGATGACAACAACCCTCACTGTCTCTAGGTGCTGCTTCAGACAGGGCATTCTGCAGCAGGGACACCACCCGTCGTGCAGCATCCAGCAAATCTCCCTATCACAACAGCCCACATAACAGAATAACATTAGTGTATGATTCAGTAGGGCTAGTCCAGGTCTGGAAAGTAGTTGGGCCAGATTTTTAAACCAAGAAATTTAGCTGGGCCAGACATTTTCAGCGGCCCAGTAAGCAACAGGTAATGGCATTTTAAACAAACACAAATCAAGGTACATTATTTTAAAAAACTACAACTGAACAGAATCTGAGAGCAATATTTTTTTTCACTTCTGAAATGAGAAAAATATTTTGGTCGTATCTGACCTAGACGCATCCCAAAGAAAAAAAATGCCTATTAGATGGTAAACAGACATAAAGAAAAAGGGAAAAATCGTCTATAATCATCATCCGCTTATACTGTGGTGATCCATTTCACCCACACAGGCATGATCACCATTAGCGGTTTCCACATTATTGTCGAGGTGACTATTCACTTTACCTCTGCTTTCTCCGACATCTTCCTGATTCTGCCGCCAACAAGGGGCTCATAGGGTGGAGACTGAGGGTGTTAAACAGACCAATCTTTTGTCACTGAATGCAACAAATAATGTATTTATCTGTCAAAAGTCCAGCACCAGGAAAAGCAACAGAGTGACAGTAGAAACTGTAATAATAATGGAAGTGCGCCGCCCTACAGGGAAGGAGGAGTGATGGGAGTCCCGGTGGTGGCTAAGCGCGCGTGGGGAGAGGCGTCGTACTGTGAGGCTTCATGAACTTCCGATGGGGCAGTGCTGTCATACAGCGGGGAGCCTGAGAGGGGCACTGTGGCCGGGTGCGAGAGCCCTGGGTAATGAGTTGTAGAGCTGCGCAGTGTCACGATCGGGTACAAGCAGGCAGGCGATCGTGCGGGCAAGGCGTGCAAGGAGCAAGCGGACAGGCAAAAACGGGAGTTTAATTAGGAAGCGCGGACGGGGAAACATCTCACGCATACAAACATCAATGACAGACACTGGACTCAGGTAAGACACGGACTGAAATACACAGGACTGAGCAAATTAACTAGATACAGCTGGGTACAAATCGGGAGAAAACACGTGGGTAATCAGGGGGCGTGGCACACAGGAGGAGCGGACGAGCCGGGCATGACACGCAGGAACTGAGAGCCCAAGCTGTTGGACATTCCACTGGACTAGGAGACTGGGGTGAGTGAGGAGGAGCTCATTGACCACAAACTGGGATACTGGCTGTGTGTGAGCAATGGGGTGGAGATTAAGGAAAGACGTTAAATCAGCATGCAGTGTTGCCTGGAAACAACAACAAATATACTAGTGTCACTGTACTAAAACAATATCAAAATAATGCCTATTTTTTATTCATTTTACTTGTAGAGTGCAAAGTACAAAGGAAAACAAAGAGTAACTATGGCGAAATAAATCAAAGCATGTCCCAGAATGATGGGCCTGAATGGATCAGGACAGAAGAAGGCGAAAGTCCTGTTAACGAGGTGAGACGATGCAGACACAGGCCAGGATGTGGGTATAGGCGAGAACAAGAGGGAAGACGGGGGCCCGAGACTCAGCATGGGGACAGGTGGGGGAGGGGAGGCACGGGCTCACCTGGAGCTGCTCCCGGAGGTGCCGCTATGACTCATGGGTAACATGCCGGAATGGGACGGCACCTGTAGGCTGGACCAGTTGTCATGGGAGGGCAACATGGACAGACAGGTAGACGAGCTGTCTGAATAAGCAGCTGCAAGTATAAAACAATAAATGAAGCAGGTATGTGGTGGGCAGTGTTACAGCGTCCTTAATATGGTCAATACAGAAAAGGCATGTTATCATGTTATGTATATACTGCCTCCAGTTACTTAATGCCTAACTTTAATACATTGATTGATTTGTTCACTGCTGCAGCCTGTGTCAACTTTCCTTTCAGACAGATGTAAAGTCCATTCTGTTTTTGTTCTGTGTAGTTTTTTTTGAACAGCATATGGCTGAATTCTGTTAAACCTCAGACTGAAGAAAATTGTGTTAATTGAAAAGCAAATATCAAAAACTCAGTCTGCAGGAATGTTTTTCTAAATATTTCTGTGGACTTTTGGAAATTTCACGAAATTCCATTGCTCCATTACATAAACACTGAGTGAGATTTCATTCCCATTACTGCAACGTATGAAGAGGATTATGACTTATTACTTTAGGTTATCGGACTGAGTGAGTTTTGGAAATTTGCTCTTCGATAACTGAAGCAGTGCTGTGAATGCAGAGGTTATATGCGTCGCATATCAACAGAACTGTATGTTTATGTCTTGTCTTAATTATTTTGATTAAATGTCTAACTATTCCCAATATGTGTGAACATACTTGGCCAAATAAAGCTGATTCTGATTCAGTCAGAGGGTAATCGTCGGTGTGCTGTACTATCGTGGTGACCCACACAGAGAGCTTAGGACCATGATTTCAGTGTGTGCTTGTGTGAGGGGACAGGCAGGGCGGCGGCTCACTGGGTGATGCACTCCTGTGGGTATAGGGGCTGGGATAGGGGGCGGAGCAGTTACTCCTCAAGGAGGAGTAACAGTCACAGCCGTGGGGGGAGGAGAGGGAGAGGGTGCTCCCAAACTGGGGGTGTGGGTTTGATGAAGAGCAGAGAGACCCTGAGCCTGGGATGAACCAGCTGCCTACTGAAACGAAAGCGGATAAAGACAGAAACTAGAACCTCAAACTAAACAACACAAACAACAATATCAAGTTATATTCAATCATTAAACCGTTATATATTTAATCTAAACAATAGTAATAAATATCGTTCCGATTCAAAATATCATTTACGGGTGAATCTTATGACTTGCATTGGGAAACAGGAAACGGGCCAAGCTGCAGGGCCAGTTCAAAGGCATAGTGCGAGGCGCCCAGAAAGGGGGCGAGGTCTGGGCGGAGTCAGCTAAAGAAGAAAAAGGCCTGACCTTTTTCTGGATGCTGTGGACTGTGTTTGTGTGTGAGCTGCAGCTGCATGTTCCTTACATTTTTTTTATTAACACCAGCACCGTGAGGTTTGGCCTGGACTGGGTCCTGTCCTGCATGGTTGAAGACATGTTGACTGATGGTCAGCCCGTGTTCTGTTGGATCCCACAGAAAGGAAATGGGAATCCCGTTTGGATCGGATGCTGACAGTTGAAAAAAAACTCATGTCTGTGTGTTATGAAAGAATATCAATAAATGTTTCCGAAAGGGGATGACTCATTTGGTAATTATTTACGGCTTATGTTATGGCTGAGAAATTTACAGTCTTTACTAAAGTCTGACTTCTTTCGAGTCACCTTTAATATAGATTGGACACTCTCTATGCTATGTACAATACTTATATAGATGGTACATGTTTACTTGCTTGCACAGATGGTTGATTAGGTAATTAGTGTAAGTGTGTGTGTGTGTGTGTGTGTGTCCAATCGCATGTATGTCCAAGGTCCATAGTAAGTAATATACACTGATCAAGAGATGCCTGAAAGTGGATGAAAGAGGACATTAGTGGGTGTATCACTTAGTGTAACGGGTGCAGGAAAATGAGCAGGACTGCAAGCCATATAATGACCCACTGTCCTTATCTAGCTCTTAATACAGTATGCATACAGTGATGTATCTACAATGGACAGCTACTATAAGCAGATAGCACAGTACAGGTGCTTAATCTGTATGCTATTTCCATCCATCCATTGTCCAAACCGCTTATCCTACTGGGTCACAGGGGGTCCGGAGTCTATCCCGGAATCAATGGGCACGAGGCAGGGAAGAACCCAGGATGGGGGGCCAGCCCATCACAGCTCACACTCACACACCATTCACTCACACATGCACACCTACGGTAAATTTAGCTACTCCAATTAGCCTCAGCATGTTTTTGGACTGTGGGGGGAAACCGGAGGAAACTAGCAGCTTTGTGTGGTAATTGTTTGTATTAAAAATACATTGGATCAAGTCAAATTATTTTTATGAAGAATTAACATCTAAAAGCTGCTAGTAGACCGTGGGAAAATAATTTTTCTATTTTCTTGCTGCCATCTCGTGGCCAAAAGTAGGTATTGCAATTTCCATCATATGTAAGAGGGCCTGCCCATCAGAGTAATGTACATCCTGTGACATGTATTGACTATCAAGACAAACTGAAACACGGTGTATTAGGCTGTCAATGAGTACTGGACTAGGGTGAAAAACTGCCTGATAATCTACCTATTAACTAGAAGAGTACAAACTGGAGACGGATCCCCTAATACAGAGGGATTAACGTCTGTGCCACATCCAGAACCATTCAGTGTAGGAGTCTGGTGGTTCTACTGGATACTGACAAGTACCCAGCCCCTTTGTTCCCTCTGATAATCATCAGTCCTCCTCTGAATGCCTTCACCACTCTATTCCTGAATAGGTACACATTTAAATATGCTAGCAAGATCAAGGTATTGGGATAACTGTTAGGTTCGCTGTTCAGAGAGTTGCAGTGAAAACCATCATACACAGTGGCCCTTTCTGGATAAGATTACCTCCCTCTGATCTAACAGGTCAAGATCAAAGCAAGGTGCATTGCAATGTCTGACACCCAGCACACTACAGCATATAAAATACAGGTATCCATCGCCTTCCGCATTTGGAACCAGGACCACTTGTTGCAAGTCAATTTGGGCGTATCTCAAGTTATACGAGAGAGGCAAGACATTAAGGACAGTATACACAGTACTGAAATAATAATGTACATATTAAACCACAGCACTTAATAAACAGATACTGCACTTACATTTCACAAAAAAAAAATAAAGCACAGATTGCACTAAGAAATCAAAAGATGCATGTGCTAGCAAACAGTGGGAGCTGAGGAAGAAGCAGTGGTGAAATACTTTATTGTACAGTACAGTAAGTTTCTTTTTATAGAATGAAATAGCATACAGGGGGCGGCATGGTGGTGCAGTGGTTAGCACTGTTGCCTCACACCTCTGGGACCCGGGTTCGAGTCTCTGCCTGGGTCACATGGGTGTGGAGTTTGCATGTTCTCCCCGTGTCGTCGTGGGGTTTCCTCCGGGTACTCCGGTTTCCCCCCACAGTCCAAAAACATGCTGAGGCTAATTGGAGTTGCTGAATTGCCCGTAGGTGTGCATGTGTGAGTGAATGGTGTGTGAGTGTGAGCTGTGATGGGCTGGCCCCCCATCCTGGGTTCTTCCCTGCCTCGTGCCCATTGATTCCGGGATAGACTCCGGACCCCCTGTGACCCAGTAGGATAAGCGGTTTGGACAATGGATGGATGGATGGATGCTGAGGCTAACTGGAGTTACTAAATTGCCCGTAGGTATGCATGTATGAGTGAATAGTGTGTGAGTGTGCCCTGTGATGGGCTGGCTCCCCATCCTGGGTTGTTCCCTGCCTCGTGCCCATTGCTTCCGGGATAGGCTCCAGACCCCCCACGACCCAGTAGGATAAGCGGTTTGGACAATGGATGGATGGATGGAAACAGCATACAGATCTTATAAGCACCTGTACTGTGCTATCTGCTCATAGTAGCTGTCCATTGTAGATACATCACTGTATGCATACTGTATTAAGAGCTAGACAAGGGTCATTATATGGCTTGCAGTCCTGCTCATTTTCCTGCACGCGTTACACTAAGTGATGCACCCACTAATGTCCTCTTTTATCCACTTTCGGGCATCTCTTGATCAGTGTATATTATTTACTATGGACCTTGGACATACATGCGATTGAACACACACACACACTTACACTAATTACCTAATCATCCATCTGTGCAAGCAGGTAAACATTTACCATCTATGTAAGTATTGCACATTGCATAGAGAGTGTCCAATCTATATTAAAGGTGACTCAAAAGAAGTCAGACTTCAGTAAAGACTGTAAATTGGCAGCCATAACATAAGCCGTAAATAATTACCAAATGAGTCATCCCCTTTCGGAAACATTTATTGATATTCTTTCATAACACACAGACATGAGTTTTTTTTCAACTGTCAGCATCCTTCTCGATTGTCAGAAGCTCTGCGCTAGAGGGAGGTTTACTGGTCTTATACTCTTCTGGCACCTTGTGTGATTCCTGACTTGGGACATCAGTTTGGCTCCTTCTGTATGTGGTTTACATTGTATTTGTTCTTTAAAGTTGCCCCTTCAGAATTAGACAGTGTAACCAGCTTGCCACATATTGCCTGGATGACATAAGGTCCGGTAAAATCCGGTTCCGTTCTTCCTCCTTTCCGTCCCCGCTTCCTCATGTTGAACAGAAGCGCCTCATCTCCAACATGATAAACTGTGTTTTGGTACCTCTTTTGTATTCGTTTACCACATGCCTGCTTCTGTTTTTCCTGTTACTAGGAGATGTTTTCAGCTGTTGTTGCTTATTGTCTCAACTACTTTATTTTTTTCATCAAAAAACGTGCCGTAGCTTTTCTCATCGGGAAGAATAATTGTGGAAAGCTGAAGTGGAAAAACATTCATAGCAAATTATTATTATTCACAGATCATTATAAAGAGTCATTTTCTAAAAGCATTAAGAACAATGTAATTTGCTGTTTCAAGATATGTTTTTAAATAACTACTTGTCAGTCATAAGAAACTCTTCAACACACATGATCCGATCTTGCCACAAATCATTTTTAATCTCACTTTTGTTGCCAGCAGTTCAGACATTAATGGCTGTGTGTTGAGTTATTTTGAGGGGACATCAAATTTACACCATTATACAAGCTGTACACTGATTACTTTACATTCTATCAGAGTTTCATATCTTTAACGTTGTCCCTTGAAAAGATATAATAAAATATTTACAAAAATGTGTGGGGTGTACTCACTTTTGTGAGATACTGTATATTAAGGGATTGATTGTCAATAATATCAGTAATTCCTGATGTAATGTTAAAAGAATAGAGCCTGTCTCACACAGTTCTAAAACAACCTCAAAAACAGACTTACCATTTTATGTCATCATTCGTTTTCTCATCCAGGCCATTGGTTTGGGGATGATATGCAGCAGTGATCAACGGCAGAACAGGGGCTCTGAACGCAGTATGGATTAAAAAGGAATTAACCATCTCTCTCAATATAAAATTAGGATCATTTATTCTCTACAGAGGCCCCCATAGAATAGTGCATCCATCCCCTCACTCATGTTTAGACAGACGTAAGGCAACAGGCCAATGACATTCAGAACAGCAACAACATCAACAATTGTACAGCTAGTTTTAAAATTTAATAAAAAAGACAAACCAATTAGGTAATATTAATGAAATTATTAAAATGTGCAGATTAATAGTCAGAAATAATTTGCGATTTTAAGAGCGGAAAGGATACATTAAAACTCAATTACATTTATCCCTTAATAATAAAAAAAAGGTTTTTGAATTTTACATCATGATAAATGAGAACTATATGTGATTACTAATTACTGTTGACTAATTTCCTGTCTGGACGTTTCCCTCCTCATTGTTAAAAGTCATTATATGTCTGGGTGCCAGTCAGTGGAAGCACACAGACATGTTGGCCAGCTGTCATATTCATTCAGCACCAGCCCATCAAGTAGAGAATTCAGCACCACGGACAGTGACCTGTGTTACAATGACATCAGGTCATTGGCTCTAAATATTTTTCTAGAAATAACTAAATGGCTCTATTGTAGAAATTTCCAGCCAGAGTCTTGTGGTGCGTTCGTTTTTCTCTCGGAACTTGGAAATTCCAAATTGGGTGACATCACATCCAACAATCTCCCGTTCAAGCTAGCACAACTCGGAACAAACATGGCTGCCTCCATGAATACGCTGCTGTGTTGTTGCTTTATATTTTAGCAGTTATGGAGTAAGATTATTATTTCAGACAAATAAACAAGAAACAGGAACTAGTCAAACCACATTAAAAGCTTTATAAAGTATTTTAGTACATTCATAGCGATATTCTTTTTTCGAGAGGCAAACAAACTACAAACAAACCAAAAACACTAACAAGTCTGGTAAAAATCTGATATTGCATGTTAGGATACTGTTTACGGTCACAATATGGTATTCTCTAAATCGAACATGTGCAATTACATTAATAATTACTAATAATTATAAATAATAATAATAATAAATGGGCGGTATGGTCGTGCACTGGTTAGCACTGTTGCCTCACACCTCTGGGACCCAGGTTCAAATCTCCGCCTGGGTCACATGTGTGTGGAGTTTGCATGTTCTCCCCATGTCGTCGTGGGGTTTCCTCCGGGTACTCCGGTTCCCCCCCACAGTCCAAAAACATGCTGAGGCTAATTGGACTTGCTAAATTGCCCGTAGGAATGCATGTGAGAGTGCATGGTGTGTGTGAGTGTGCCCTGCGATGGGCTGGCCCCCCATCCTGGGTTGTTCCCAGCCTCGTGCCCATTGCTTCCGGGATAGGCTCCGGACCCCCCGTGACCCAGTAGGATAAGCAGTTTGGAAAATGGATGGATGGGATAATAATAAATTTAACAAAATAAACATTTTTAAGGATTTGTAAAATAGAATTAATGTTGAGTGTGTAAGCCGCCATGTTGAAATTACGTCACAGGGGCAACTCGGACAAGAAGATTCTGTCAGACATTAACGTCATAAAAGAGGCGTTTCTAATGGGAAGTGATGTTTTTCGTGACGTTTTTGTCCGAGTTGGAGTGAAATAATCAAACGCAGCATGTGTTCCTATTTGAAGAGAATATTCTATTTTTATTCTAAGGAACTACAGAAAATCAGCTCTGCATGTGATCTCCCCTTTACTGCTCGAGCAGGGCACACGCACATCAACAAGTGTCAAGGCAGCAAGTGCATGCAAACAACTTCTCAGGACGGTTACAGTATAGGACCTTCAGAAAGAGCCAGACTGCGGCGTCATTCAGAGATTCCATTGTCTAAGGCTTGCACTAAAACATTACAGCATATTTAAACAAAGTAGCATGGCACCTGTGTCAGAATCCCTCCCTGCCTTGTTCTGTTCTCTCTTTGTTGTCCCCATTTAGCCAGCACATGTCACTGGCCATCCTGACTCCTCTTTTGATTGTGGGTTTTAAGGATATCAGTGGGTCTGTGTTTTCATAATTGTCCCCCAGGCCACCATGCTGCTCAGCCCTTGATTCCAACTACAGTTGCAATCAGGTGGTTCTCAATCTACTAGGACTGTATAACAGGATTGGCCACCTGTTCTACCTTTACTCGTTCAGCCGCATTCATGAGTCTGGCCTATAGGTTATTCAAATTTTGTCCTGCCAAATTTACCGGACAGGAGGTGGACACTGCAAATGAATGTGTGAATACTCCAATACCTACATCTTTACAAGTTACCTGAAGTGGTTTGGTAAATGATTGTGAGGTTGGAAGTCCTTCTTGATGTCTGTTTGCAGCTCATCCACCAGCAACTGCACGAGTTGTCGCTCCCAGAGGGAATCCCACTCTCGGTCCGCTGGAGGGTCCATCTCACTGTAGCTGGAGTATGTTTCCATCAGTCACTTGGCGTGGGGCTCACAGAATTTACCAGGCTCCTGTTTAATCTGACGCACCTTAGTCCAGTCCATGCATCTGGGGAACTTCTCTGAAAATCTCTGGCAGATTCTTTGCAGCTATACTTGATATTGGGTACTTGCCGCAACTAAGTAATGGGTTGTTGAATCAAAGTCCCGTTCCATGTCAAAAATAACCCCATTTTAGGGTTTTGTTAAACAACTGGTCTAATTTGGATGCAGAGGTTCTGCACGGAAGGCCCAGTCTCTGAAGGGCTGTGGCATAGCGAGGCCTGTTCTGCCTGGAATCCGGCAGGTCACTGGCAACATCCCCCAACTCCTTCATCTATAAGGTCGGGAAACCAGAACGTTTACTCCCCCTTATGGATAAGGACATACCAACGTTGGGGCAACTCCTGCTGCCTGAGTCTTCAACCAAGTCCAAAACAAAAGTATACAATGTTAGGAAGGGTAATTCAATGGTATGAGACTGAAACTAGAAACTGTAAATCGGATGGAGTTAAATAGCAATACTGTGGAAGAGGCATGGGAATTTTTTAAAAGCACATTGTTGCAAGTGCAAAAGAACTTCATACCCGTTTCCAGAAAAACTAAATCTAGGAAACTGCAACCAAGCTGGTGTCATGACCTGCTTGTACGATCCTCGTGTGTGCCACGCCCCCTCATTAACCATGTGTGCTGCCCCGATTGTAACCAGCTGTTTTCTGTCAGTTTGAGTAGTCCTGTGTATTTAGTCCACATTCAAGTCTGTTTCCCCAGTCCTGTCATTGAAATCTCTCGCTGTTGGTACCTGTTTTCATCAATAAACCCTCATTCCCGACTCTCCGTTTCCCGGATCCTTGATTCCTCGCTTCCTGCCTGTTCGTCCAGCACGCGATGTCACAGGTGGTTTACTACGAAAATTAAGAATAAAGTCAGGAGCAAAAGGGCTTTCTTCCACAAATGGAAATTAACTAATGATTTCAAAATAAAGCAGGAGTATCTAAGTCTACAGGTTTAGTTAATAACAGTTATAAGGATGACGTTAAAAGTTTCTTCCAATATTTTAACTCCGAAAGAGCTCTAAAAGCTGAAAATCACTCATTTGCAGGATAGTAAGGGCCTTATAATTGAAAATGAAATTGATATAAATGAGTTTAATGATTATTTTACAATGGCTGTTCACAGTAGAATAGCTTACCACCATTTAGTACAAATACAACGATGTCTATGACCAATATATGTATAACTGAGGCTGATGTGGTACAAAGCCTAGCTAAGCTCAAAATAAATAAATCGCAAGGCCCTGATGGCATCTTATCTATAGTTTTAAAAGAGATGAGGGGTATTATTAGCCAACCTTTAACTTTACTATTCCAGAAATCATTATCTGCTGGTGTGGTATCTTCTGATTGATGTTAGATCATGTCTCATGTCCAGAGAGGCTACAACAGGATCTGGATTTAATTAGCGACTGGGCTCATACGTGGCAGATGAAATTTAACATAGATAAATATAAGGTAATCCATGCAGGGAGCAGAAATATAGTAAATATAGTAAAGTACAGATATTTTATGGGTTCCACTGAAATAAAGGTAGCTGATTACGAGAAAGATCTCGGTGTGTATGTTGATACTTCCATGTCCCACTCTTGCCAGTGTGGGGAAGCATTAAAAAAAGGCAAAAGGATGTTGGATTAAACTCCACACACCTAGAGATGTAAGTCAAGAGAAGTGATGCTACGATTATATAATTCCTTGGTAAGATCCCACCTAGAATACTGTGTGCAGGTTTGGTCACCATACCTTCAGAAGGACATTGCTGCCTTGGAAAAGGTGCAACGTAGGATGACTAGAATGATTCCTGCACTTAGAGGAATGTCTTATGAGGAGAGGTTCGCTGAGCTGAATCTGTTTAGCCTCAAGCAAAGGAGACTATGGGGGGACATGATCCAGGTATATAAGATTCTAACAGGTCGGGATGCTGTTCAGCCAAATGACCATTTCAATATTAATTTAAAATACTAGAACTCGTGGCCATAGTGGAAATTAGCTGGAGAACATTTAAAAATGAATCTGAGGAAGCACTTCAATTCAATTCAATTTTATTTATATAGCGCTTTTAACGACATGCATTGTCACAAAGCACTTTACATTTAACCGGCCAGAACCCCACCAAGCAAGCCTGAGGCGACAGTGGCAAGGAAACTCCCTCTAGCAGGAAGAAACCTTGAGTGGAACCTAGACTCAGAAGGGGACCCCATCCTCCTCTGGGCGACCAAGGAGCATGAAACTGCATTTACATTGACATTCATTAGAGTTCATATAGTTATAAAGTCCCAGTTGGTTTCATGTAGTTATATCCAGGAGTCCAGGTGCGGGTTCACACGGTGTAGTCGGCTCGGTATCAGCTCGAAAAAGAGAAGATGGAGAAGAGTTATTGCCCTACACCTAACCGGCAGGACTAAAGCAACTATGACAGCCTGCCTAAAAGAGTGACCTGGAAGGAAGCACAGGCATGAGGGTTTACAGAGGTTTTGGCGTCAAGCCACCTCCCATCCACAGCTTAAGTGATCGGCGAGAGTGGCAGGACGACAGCACCAATCCCCCCTTTCCCCTTCAATCTCAAATAACTATGAACCTCCAGATTTCCCATTCACCTTAGAAAAGAAGATTTAACTATCCAAAAGACTGGCGAAAGAGGTACATCTTAAGCCTTGACTTAAAAGCAGAGATTGTGTCTGAGTTCCGAACACTAATAGGAAGTTTATTCCATAGCTGTGGTGCTTTATGAGCAAATGCTCTTCCCCCAAAGGTAATGTTCTTTATTCTGGGTACGGATAGAATACCTCCATCTCGTCATCTAAGTGTATGATTCGGAACGCAAATGAGGTCACTCACATACTGCGGTGCAAGACCATTTACAGCTTTATAGGTTAAGAGCAGTGTTTTGTAGTCAACACGAAATCTAACTGGCAGCCAGTGCAGTGAAGATAAAATTGGGGTAATATGATTATATGTTTTAGTTTAACTATTGCTAGTAGCGGTTCAATCAATGCTGGGAGCATCGCTGAATAATTTTGATGGAACAGGTTCTAGCATACAAGTAGATGAATTTGAAGATAAAATTAAGTACATCAGTTCTGACTGGTTAACCAATATTCAATATTCAAAATGTTCTGTTTAATTGAGCATATTTTTGGTCAAAAAGTTTCATAAAGTCGTCACTGGAAAATAACCAGTGGTCTGGTTATTAGTCAGCTTGGACACCATAGTAAATAGGAATCTAGGATTATTTTTGTTTATTTCAATTAGTTCTGATAGATACTAGATGATTTGGCGGCACTAAGAGCCTTTTTGTAGCTACCCATAGCCTCTTTCCATGCTAGTTCGAACACCACTAGTTTAGTATGATGCCACTTACATTCTGTAAGGACATAAAACTTATAGGTCCTGCAGGCCCCAACTCTGATCAGCCTGCATCAGTCTATTTCAGAGCTCCGCTGGCCCAGGCAAGACTGGACTCAACTCGTCAAACCACCCCTTTTAAGGAAGGCAAAGGCCTGCCGGCTCCTGAGAGACTGGATAGGAATAACTGGAGCAGCACAGAAAAAGCAAGACCTTTCACCCCCGGAGTGACCAGAGTTCCACAATCAATCCACAGCAACAACAGCTGTCAGCCTCCAGACACAGACACCTTTTCCACTATAAACAGGATAACTCAGCACACATAGATGTTAGGGACAAATACACGCATGTTTGGTCTCGTTTGAATAGGCATGAGACGAGGAGTATTATACTCTCAGATTTAAGGCAGTATAGCTTTTCCTAAGAGAAATACAGAAACTTCGGCTCAACCCACCAAACTGAGAGAGATTCTCTCATGGTAGAACAAGGGAATTACAACCACCCCCTAAAGTGATCTGATTGGCTGGGGACTTGAGAACCAAGGTCAGCAATGCCCCTAAAATTAACCATTGACCGAAATTAGTCAGTCTTCAGAAACATGCCATCACCTGGTCTGGATACTTAAGGAAGGGCTTCAGAAGTAGTCGGGGAGTCACTCTGTAATCAGAGCTCCCGCAGAGAACTGGGTGAAAGTCTATCTGTAGTCAGATACTTTCCACAGAACTTTGTTCACTCTCAGCTGAGGAATGTGAATACATGATATGAAGACAACTGGATCACAACTGGATCACGGGGGAATCATAAGCAGGGAAGAACACACAGGCAAACAGCAGCAGCAACATTAAAGGCAGGACTGAGAAGCACATTTATACAAGGCTAAGCAGGGAGCAAACTAGAGGCACCTGAAATGAGTAACACAAGGGCAGGAAGGAGAGGTAAAACAAACGCGGAACAGGCATGGCACGTTATACCACACTAGGGAGGAAACGGGAGGTTCAGGAGGGCAGGGTGTGGCAGGGATCCGTTTCAAAATTTAATTTTGGCTTGTACAAACCTTGGTAAAAGCTGCAAAAGATCGATCAACCACTTTCTGAGCTATTGTCTTAACAAACAAAGCATCTGTTGGGGTGGCGGTGTCTGGGGAATACCATGTGTAATACACCTTGTGAAGATTTATATGTAAAACAAAATATTTTTTGATTCTATCACACATATAGAAATTATCCATCCATCCATTTTCCAAACCGCTTATCCTATTGGGTCGCGGGGGGTCCGGAGCCTATCCCAGAATCAATGGGCACGAGGCAGGGAACAACCCAGGATGGGGGGCCAGCCCATCGCAGGGCACACTCACACACCATCCACTCACACACACACACCTACGGGCAATTCAGCAACTCCAATTAGCCCCAGCATGTTTTTGGACTGTGGGGGGAAACCGGAGTACCCAGAGGAAACCCCACAACGACATGGGGAGAACATGCAAACTCCACACACATGTGACCCAGGCGGAGACACGAACCCGGGTCCCAGAGGTGTGAGGCGACAGTGCTAACCACTGCACCACCATGCCGCCCCTTATAGAAATTATTCTAGGTTTAAATAGTAATTTAGCTGAGTAACTAGGCTGAAATTCTAGATAGTTGCAATTTTAAGAATTATTACTATTATTCACAGCTTTTAAGCATGCAGTTGGATGACGGATGGATGGATATTCAGCCACCAGAAATGCCAATTGTTGTTAAGAGGATCAAAGTCTGCAAAGTAGTATGCAGGGTTTAAGGCCAGAACACAGCATACTCTCCGACAGAAAGCATAAAGTTCACTGGGGGAATTTCTGTGGCCACTGCCTGAACAGCATGTGTGGAGAATGTTTATGAGGGTCGAGCCATGCAGAGCTGCTGGCCCTGGCATGTAATGATGAATCACAAATCAGTTAAAAATCGGTGCAAATGCATGAAGATTTAAACCGGCTGATGTGGAAAATGAATCACTATTGTAGGAGTACTTCACAGTACTTTAACAGAAAAACTGGTGTAATATTACATTTGATTTCACAATGTGAGTTTGACGTCAGATGTCACTGCGTATCACGTCGACATCGTACGTCAGTTTTTGGTTTTGAGCGAACGCGAGATGATGAATGAATTTGAAACTGAGGACGGCACAGTGGTTAGTGCTGGCTTCGGTCCAGGGCCCTTTCTGTGTGGAGTTCGCATGCTCTCCCCGTTTTCGCCGGGGACTCCAGGTTCCTCCCACGGTCCAAAAGCATGCAGGATAGGTTGACTGGTGAGTCTAAATTGGCCCTGTAGTTGTGTGAGTGTGTGCGACCTGCGGTGTGTAGGTGACTGCCTGGGCTTGGTTCCTGTCTGCGCCCCTTGTTCCCGGGATAGGCTCCGGTCTCCCCCGCGATCTCAGTTGGGATTAAGTGGTTTCAGAAAATGGATGGATGGACGCACCGCCCGATCTTCAATTGGCGGTGTGGCAGCATATTAGCTTTCCGGTAATCACAAACGAGGAGGAAACAGCGAGAAAAGCACAGACAAGACATAAACTGCATGCAAACATTGTAATAGACTGATAACATACACAAACAGGTCCACTGGCACCACCGTGAGCTGAGTGAAGATTATTAAAAGGGCAAAGCACGCTAAAAAGCTGCACATGCAAACCTTAGCTTATTTATTTGATTTATTTTTTTTTATTTACTTATTTTGATTTGGGATTTTTTTCAACAGTATTTTATTCAAATTCAGTTGCACTGTTCACAACAGTGTCAACAGTTCAGAAAGATAAATATAAGAATATTTTTGAATATATTTGTCTGCAGCTCATTCTGCAAAAAATGAGAAAATTGTATCGTGAACTCAGAATCGTGAATCGTATCAAATGGTGAGTTGAATGTATCGTTACATCCCTAGTTCTTACAGTAGTACTATGGTATGGTGGAGCCACATGACAGGAAGGCAGTACATTGCGAAGTCTGTTAAGAACATCATTCGCACTGAACTGCCCTCCATTGACCAGCTGTACTTTAACTGCCACAGTAACAAGGTTCAGTCTATAATCCAGGACTCTGACCACCATCCACAAACACTGACTAGCAGATTCATGAACAGCTTCATTCGCCAAACAATTCAAACCTGCAGCTTTTGCATCCCCTGTAACAGTCATTTCCACGGCAGCTGCACTGTACAGCTGTTACTGCACTTTATCCACCACTGACCACGTATCATCCAGTTTTGTCCTGCTTTGTATCGCACTGTTTCTGCACCATGTTGTCTTGTACTCCCTTGTGTTGTTATGCACCATCTGTGTTGTTCTGAGCAGTGCCATGATGCAATATTACAAAAAGATCTTGAGGAAATGCAGAGTTCTGGAGGAGATTCTCACAGATCATGGCATGTGTTTATACTGAAGAAACTGTACAAATTGCTAGACATAAAACACAGGACTGGCAACTGTGGTACGTTTTAACACCTTGATAAAAAACTTAAAATCCATAGTAAGTAGGACAACCTCATAGAACCTTTACTAGTCATTGTTCAGAAGATTAACACGGATTAAAAACCATTACTATGAAAGCACGCTAATCAGTTAAGTTGATTATGTGGAGAGAGAGAAAAAAAACTGTCTTTGAAAAAGATCAACCATAGAACGAAGCTGCAGCATTGACACCCCCTAGTGGTGATTTGAAGATAGTTCTGTCTGTAGCAGCTAAGCAGTAGATTTGGCGTCAGGTGCCATGACAAACTCAGTGCTGCTCGGTTTGAACGGCAGAAGCACAAAAATAAAGGGGGCATCTACTGCACGCCCCCCACCCTTGAAAATGGTACAAATTATCATGCAACAGTTTTCTTAAGTAAGTCTTTTTGGGCGTCTGCAGAAACCTCCACGATGCGATTGCCCTGATTAAGAAGTGCGCAGCGGATACAATTTGGGATGCATCGTTCATCCGATTTATTAATATATAATTATTAGTATGTCTATATTATTTTAGAAACGTTACTTGACGAATATTTTTCATTGAGATTGATTCCCCGTTTAAAATTTTGGTGACACTTCATATTTTTTAAGAGAGACAGACAATTTGACGCATGCAATTTGCAGAAATATGTTGTGCCGCTATAAAGTACACAGGCAGCATGACAAACATAAGTACTCACTGAAGCCACGACATACGCCCGGCTGGCCCCAGCGGTACCCCTAAGAAGAAGGCTTTTTTCACAACCCACGACCATCACGAGGGCAAAAAAAACTGAATAGCCTAGAATTTAGTTAATTACAAGGCACATATTTATTGGAGCAAGAGCTCTAACATAAAACTACCTTGTAATTATAAAGTATTATGGCTGTGAACAATGTACAAACAGGCACAGAAAGTAAAATACTCCAAAAATGCAAAGAACCTAAATTTTTTTGTTTCCACCGATTCACTCTTGATGTGTTAGGAGTCACAGTTCAGTAGCCTATTCTTCAGTATCTGCATTTAAGACCACCAACTGCTCTTTCTCCTCCTTCGCTCGTCGGCTCAGAGTATTGGACTTGGTAAGTAATGTTGCCCTTTTGGTTCCAGCAGCACTCTCTGCTTCCTCTGCCATGTGCTCAGCATCCTTTTGTAAACTCTCACATACACTTTCCAGTGAGACTCTCTTCCTCTTGAGTTCCTCAAGTTTTCTTTTTTGCTTTTCGCTCATCTTTCACCTTTGGTCAGAGGCGCTTTGGTTGCTCCCCCACACACTCTGACATGGTCGCATATAAGCCTCTGTGCAACAACTGTTTCCTCTGATAAGTTGCAGGTCTCCACCTCTATTCGTTCCACTTCGGCTTGCCCATAGGACAGCAGCAGCAAGTTCTTGCAGAACATCCAGAGGTCAGGATAAGGCCCACTAACTTTTTGATGTAAAAAGACATCAACTTTGGATGGTGCTGAAGGAATGAAGGATATAAAATCCAAGCCTTTTGCCTCATTGTGCAGGTGATTATCAGACTGCTGGGATATTGCATCACCTGTAATTACATTAATTACAGTAGATTAGATGCAGATCAACAATGTCAATACACAGAATCACATGTAGAATAGGAAAGTGATTTATAACCCAATTTTCCTATGATACCATAAATGTGCAATCATTTTAATTTAATCTTGAGATATCTCTAGGCTCATCAAAGAAAATATAACTGGGCTGATGCTTCTTTTCAAACACCAAGAGTCGGTCTTCTAAATACTGCTAAAATCTACGTGTTAACACTATTCAGTTCAGGGACGGATTATGGGTTGTGTGGGCCCCTGGGTAAAACGTTCGCGAGGCCCCCCCCCACCACCACCACCTGCACCACCACCACAACCACCACAAGTCAAGGGCCCTTGGCAGCCAAACACCCTCCCTATAGGGTCAGGGGACCTTGTAGGCAGAGGATCAAAGAATGTAGGCCCTCTAAAATAGACAAACGAAAATACATTGCTGATAAGCGTTGCAAATTGTTTTGGGCTTGGGGCCCACGGGCCCCCTGCACCCCAAGGGCCCCTGGGCAGCGGCCCCGCTAACCCGGTTTGTAATCCGTCCCTGATTCAGTTAGATGTGAAAAAAGAAAAGCATAATTTAAAAATAATATTCTGAACTATCCTATTCTTATCCTATGATTTACCAGCAGATATCCTGCCTGCCAACCGATTCTCCTGCGCAAACTTCTGCATGAGATTTCTCCTTTTCTGCTGGCAGTTATCTGGCTGGTGTGCATTTTGTTTGGGTCCAAGCACGTCATCTCATGTACAATCGAGTACTTCAGAGGGCATTTATCCAAGGCCTTTTTGCACATTTTTGAGAGCACAATCTGGCAATTTTTTTTAATCTGAAGGACACCAAGGTCACTTCCACTGCCTTTGGCTCCTGACTGTCTCTGACAAAAAGATGGTTTGTCAAATTTCCAGAATCTTTCTGCACACTCAGCCCAAGGTTAACACTACCTCAGCTGTACATATCAAACCAGCTCAAACTCCATGTTATTCACATATTTTTTACTTCACAATTGTTTGATACATTTGTATGTAAAGATACCAGTGAATTCACAGAAGTCCCACCTTGATGACAGCCATTCCTATATCCACCTCCTTTGGACTGAGCCAGAGTTTTTGCCTGTACAACAGCTGTACATGTTGCTACACAACACTTAAACATTCTATTTCCTCAATGAACTATTTTTTTTGCAGCAAAAGCCATGAAGCAGCAATAAAATCTTTAAAATATGCTTACCAATAAATATGGTTCTCCCATTTAAACACATGTAAAGATAAACCATGGATATTTAAAAATCATGGGTTCGTTAATGAGTTTAAATGTTATTGAATGGCTTACCTTAAACTTCTCCAGTAAGTCTTCAGCGGTGGAGTGGCTCATGTACTGTGATCCCAGAACCAGGACTGCACTCGAGAGCCATTCTCATAATTCACCCAATACCTGACATGCACATCCAGTTGTTTTCTTTTGATGGTCCTGTTCATACTTACGTCAAACATGACAACGAAGCTCCCTTTTAATATATGGAGCGAGTCCAAATCGCGCAAGAAAAGCGGTTTTATCTTTACCACAAGTGACCCTGCGAGTCAGGGAACATCACCCTGGAGACGGTGTGAATGTCATCATTGGACGTATAGGAGTGATGTCGGCAAACCGTTTGCAAAGCCCATAGCACTTCTGCTTTCAGTGTGGGTTGAGGAGGATGTACTGAAGGCATTATTTGTCATGGGATCCGGAGACACTGCCAAAACGGGTGTAGGCCTATCTTTAGAGGTTGTACTTATCTCCACTGAATAAACATAAATCTGGGCTTATTCTATACTGAACAAAAATATAAACGCAACACTCTTGTTTCTGCTCCCATTTTTCATGAGATGGACTTAAAGACCTACAATTCATTCCAGATACACAATATTACCATTTCTCTCAAACATTTCTCACAAATCAGTCTAAATGTGTGATAGTGAGCACTTCTGCTTTGCTGAGATAATCCATCCCACCTCACAGGTGTGCCACATCAAGATGCTGATCTGACATCATGGGTAGTGCACAGGTGTACCTTATACTGCCCACAATAAAAGGCCACCCTGGAATGTGCAGTTTTTTGCTTTATTGGGGGTCTGGGGACTCAGAACCGGTCAGTATCTGGTGTGACCACCATTTGCCTCATGCAATGCAACACATCTTCTTCGCATAGAGTTTATCAGATTGTCAATTGTGGCCTGTGGAATGTTGGTCCACTCCTCTTCAATGGCTGTGCGAAGTTGTTGGATATTAGTGGGAACTGGTACACGCTGTCGTATACGCCGGTCAAGCACATCCCAAACAAGAGCAGCTGACCTGAGAAATAAGAAATAAGCTAAGCTGGAAACCTGGACCCTCCGACCAAGAATGCGTGAAGTACCCTCAGAAGGTCTACTAGAAGATGTACGTAGAAGACTACTACAGATCAGCTGATCTACACCACAGCAACAGTGATCCTTGAGCTGGAGCCGGACCGTCTTTGAAGACTCCGTAAATCTCCGTATAATAATATATATCTACGGGAACGAGAAAGGAGAAAGCAGAGAACAAGAACAAGATTTGTAAATGTAAGATTTGAAGGACCCCCGGCATGAAAAATAGAATAGTTCTCGTCATTAGTGAACATGTGTCTCGTCATTGTGTATCATGGACAGTAAGAGGGGGATCAATAGAGTGTTGTTATTATAACGTCTAAAAAGTCTGTCGATAAATCAATAAGAAAATAAATGAAGTCGTTTTCGCGAACACGCGAACAGGGGCCGGACCGACTGTAGGGGGCGTGGCCAGAGACAGCCATAGCTGTCAAGTCTCCCGTTTTGGCCGGGAAACTACCGTATTTTACTTCTCTTTCCCGCCGTCCTCCCGTATTAGTATTTTCCCGTAAATCTCCCTTATATTATATAGTTGCTGGATAGTGTAGTGGTAAGATCGCCGCCTTTCACACGGGAGACCGGGGTTCGAATCCCGGTTGTGGCCAAAAATATATTTTATATATTTTATATATTTATATTTATATTTATATTATATTTTATATAATTTATATTATTTTATATTTCCTGTCTTAAAATGTAAGGGATACTGGAGCCTCCCGTTTTGGCCGGGAAACTACCGTATTTTACTTCTCTTTCCCGCCGTCCTCCCGTATTAGTATTTTCCCGTAAATCTCCCTTATATTATATAGTTGCTGGATAGTGTAGTGGTAAGATCGCCGCCTTTCACACGGGAGACCGGGGTTCGAATCCCGGTTGTGGCCAAAAATATATTTTATATATTTTATATATTTATATTTATATTTATATTATATTTTATATAATTTATATTATTTTATATTTCCTGTCTTAAAATGTAAGGGATACTGGAGCCTCCCGTTTTGGCCGGGAAACTACCGTATTTTACTTCTCTTTCCCGCCGTCCTCCCGTATTATTTTCCCGTAAATCTCCCTTATAATATATATATATATATTATATTATATAGTTGCTGGATAGTGTAGTGGTAAGATCGCCGCCTTTCACACGGGAGACCGGGGTTCGAATCCCGGTTGTGGCCAGAAACAACTGCTATCACAACTAGAGATTGATGAGGTACAACACGATTGCTACGACAAGGGGGAGCCAGGACGACAGGTCAGGGGGGAGATATCATCATCCCCACATTCCGAGATTGGGTACCAAGCCCCATATATATTAGTAGGCTGAATACAAGAGAGACTAGTAGGCTGAATACAAGAGCAGCTGACCTGAGAAATAAGAAATAAGCTAAGCTGGACCAAGAATGCGTGAAGTACCCTCAGAAGGTCTACTAGAAGATGTACGTAGAAGACTACTACAGATCAGCTGATCTACACCACAGCAACAGTGATCCTGGAGCCGGACCGTCTTTGAAGACTCCGTAAATCTCCGTATAATAATATATATCTACGGGAACGAGAAAGATAAAAATAATAATAATAATAAAATAATTTAATAATAAGAGAAAAATAAGAGAATAGTTCTCGTCATTAGTTCTCGATAGAATAGTTCTGTATCATGGACAGTAATCAATAGAGTGTTGTTATTATAACGTCTAAGTCTGTCGATAAATCAATAAGAAAATAAATGAAGTCGTTTTCGCGAACACGCGAACAGGGGCCGGACCGACTGTAGGGGGCGTGGCCAGAGACAGCCATAGCTGTCAAGTCTCCCGTTTTGGCCGGGAAACTACCGTATTTTACTTCTCTTTCCCGCCGTCCTCCCGTATTAGTATTTTCCCGTAAATCTCCCTTATATTATATAGTTGCTGGATAGTGTAGTGGTAAGATCGCCGCCTTTCACACGGGAGACCGGGGTTCGAATCCCGGTTGTGGCCAAAAATATATTTTATATATTTTATATATTTATATTTATATTT